>NC_086451.1:326415930-326717648 GCF_028390025.1 Pseudophryne corroboree
ACATACTTCCCCCATTCATGTATCATCAACTAAAATGTGCATCCCCATTTTGTTACAACTGAAAGCCGAAATGAGCTCGGTAAAGTTTGACAGCCCATCCACAGACCTGTACCACGGGATAAGAAGGAATTCAAATGTATACTTCGCAATACCTCGAAGCTTGATTTACCACACGTACGGCACGATGATACATGACCCTCCAAACATGGACTCATACACACATGCTTCTGCTTTCTCACTAGGTCATACCCTCTTCACACCTACTCCTCTCTCCTCCCTCACCCAACCATGGAAATGAATTAACCCCTGACATATATTTTTCTCCTTTTGAAATGTTTTCAGGAGGTGGCAGTTATTATTGACTGCCAAAGGGTGGACTGTCAAAGTCAGAAAAATATCCCCATACACACTGCCATATTTGCACCGCACACTGGTCCGCGCTGCGCATGCGTACGCTCTCCCGTGAAGGCGCATACCCGCAATAGCGTGCACCCGCGGGCGCACGGTATGCGTATTTACGGTAGAGTTTATGTAGTCGTAGCGTGCGACTCATTCGTTACATATTTTCACAATTAATGTAGTTTGTAGATCATGGTCCCTTTGATAGATTCTGAAAGTTTGGTTAATATAGAATGTCCCTGAGCTGAGGAATCCCTCTTTGTATCGTAGGAAGGGTCTAACAGGAGTCATGCAGTAGTGTTTGGTACCCATCGGAAGAGTATTTAAATAGCAATATTCCGGTGTTGGTTTGGAGCGTATTAATCGCTCGTGCGAATAGTTATGGACATAAGAAGTTTATGTCCATTTCTACTATTTACTCATACTCAGGTATGCGGCGGAAAACCTAGTTCCCCACCCACCTGAGCTGTTTGAAATCGTCACAGCCCACCTGTATGAATCAACCTATGACCTTTTGTTATGATGCAGGGCCGAATTCCGACGTCCAATGGACAATGGGATTGTAGGGACTGTAGGAATGCATTGTGTGTGGGGCATAAATAGGCAGGCCGACCACATCCAGCTCTCACTCTTCAACGGTTCTCATTGCTGAAAATCGGGTGCTGGATGTCCAGGCGCATGCGATCGTTTACCCTTGTGCGTAAGTTTCTCTCCGTAATCATTGTCTTTCTGTGAGCCATTTCTCTCATATATATATCTCTCTCTCTCTCTCTCTTCTCCTTCTCTCGTATCTCCCATTGACTAGTATTGTATTGTATTAGATCAGCATAGTATTGTATTGTATTTCTTGTATAGTTATTTGGTTAGGAAGTCTCTGTTATATTGTAGTGTATCATTTGTACTGTGATTCTTTTTGCAAGTATAATAGTTATAATACAGATAATAGGCTTTGGACCCTAAACCAGTATCTGTGTATTTTCTCATAGTTTTAAGTGTTCACTTGAGCGTCGGTGACGCTCAAGCAGCTTTGTAGTTAGTCAGGTTACACAAGGTTGCACTTACACCCTGTATTCACATTAAGGTATTCTGTGTATTTCATTAATAATAGGTTTAGACATAAAGGTATAGCGTTGTGAGCGTCTGCGCCGCTGGTGATCTCCTCGTGGTCTCGAGCGTCCGCTACGCCATAGCGAATCATTACGTTAGTCATAGCCAACAGAGTGCTTGTCTGTGATCTCTGGGCCGTGAGCGAACGTGACGCTTGAGCGTCTCGCCTACGGCTGAGCGATCGTTACGCAACTTGCGTACCCTTACGGTACTTCTTAAGTAAACAGCGTACAGTGTTCTTAGACCTCATAAAGGGTTGTATATACGATAAATATTTAGCTTTATCAATTGGCGGCTCGTCCTGTCCTTCACATATCTGCACTAGGTAGATCAGCAGACATTATCCCTCAGCAAAGGGCGGGAGGTTGTCTCGTAGTGCTGACGGGATAAGCGTCTGCTTCGCTTAGATAACGAGTGCTGAAGGAATCCGGGAACCGGAGGTAAGAACAAAACGCTTGTGTTTTTTTTTTTTTTTTAAACCTATTTTTCTTCTGTCTTGCGTATACACGCACGCATACATATATATATCTGCACTTCTTTTCCATCTGTGTATTTCATTTGTCGTATATCACCATCCTGTCTGCCAGTTTTTATAGTTGATAGAAAAGTGCTAAAAGAGACTTGCTGTTATTTCATAGTTTAAGAATAGAGGTAATAGTTAAAAGTGTAGACAAACACACAGGTTTGCCTGGGAGATAAGGCAAAGCCAGTGGAGTACGCGGTAGATGATCAGGGATCGTTTGCATTGATAAAAGTATATTGTGTTACGGTGGATCTTTGTTTTGCGTACACGTGTCTCTAACAAAGACTAGCGTACGCAATCCAAAGGCCGACGCACGCAGCGTTCATTACGCAACGTAGCGTCCGGTTACGCCCACGTAGCTCAAGTCACGATAAGTTGATTTTTAACGCAACGTGATAAGTAACGCACAGCGGTAAATAGCGCAACAGGCGGTAAATAACGCAAGTCTATTTTTGGAAATCCAAAAATTTAAATTAACAGATCCTGCTCCTAATTGGTAACACAGCTGGGCTGAAGAAAATTTTCTGCGCAGAAATAGAAATAGAAACAAAAGTGTACATGTGATGAGTGAGTGTTTTTACAATTTTTAAAGGTTGAACCACAAGAAAAGTCGAGTACTCGTGAGGTACATGCGTGTAAGTGACGTGCACGGTGGCTAGGGAGGCATCTCTGGTTAAATACATTTTTGAGCATTAGAGTATAGCAGACCAGGAGGTCATACTGTAACAAGACCAGGAGGTCATACTGTAACAAGACCAGGAGGTCATAACAGACCAGGAGGTCCAGGTACAGCCGACAAGGAAGTCCGCTATACAGTTCACAGGCACAACACCGAAAAGGGTTGGTGCAACACCCATATAGGCCATATAAGCTCTGGCTGAAGGAATTCGCAGTCGTAAGTTTCGATTCCATTGGTCTTTCCGTACAAAAGCTTAGTTGTTTGTGTACTGAATGACTGGACCGCACGTAAGTGTGTGCAGTAGTTAGTAATCTGACCTAATACCATTAGAGTAAAGGGGTCACAAACGCTATCTGTACACTCTAACGTGATTTGTGTAATTTTTTTTTATTTTAAGGGAAGTTCGCTGCTCACTCAGGAACTATCCAGCAACCAATAGTTACTGGAAAGAGTAAGTGTTCTTCGGATAACCCTCACAGGTTCCAGTAAATAGAGGTTCAGGTCGCAGGGGCCCTAGGTCGAGTACGCCAGCACCATATCGGTGTGATCAGGTCGTATAGGTCGGCGTGGGCGAGTGAGTGGGGTACTCGGTAAACCGCCACCGTCAGCCTATTGTTGGCATTTGGTTTTTCGTAAAGGGTTGGCTAAATAAAGCAACACTTTCGAACAATGGGGGCCACTTGTTCAGGTAGGGGGCGATCAACCTCGGTTCGGGTTGATTCAGTGGTCCGGCCAATTGGGTCGGCCAGGTATATCATGTGTGAGAAATATGGAAGTCACACAGAAACTTTATGTGATGAATGGGAGAGAATGACTGTGCATGACGGGGAGAAATTCCCAAGAATAGGGAGCTTCAGCTCAGAAGTGTTACAAAATTTAAGGTGGAGGATATGTCTCATAAAATCAACAAAGAGACGAATTCAGCATTATGATTATTTGCAGTTGTGGCAACAGGAAGGTGAGATACAGAGAGGTTTGGCTCAGGCGGCGGGATCTGGCACTAACAGAAAATTAATTGCCACGGCCCCGCCGCCACCATATATATCAGGAGAGAAGTTGATTACGGAGAAAGACGCACTAAGGTGTAACACAAAATCACTTAGTAACTGTGTAAATGTTAATGATAATGTTAACTCATTAACCCATGCAAGTATTAACCCGTGCAAGTTGTACCCTGTTTTGAACTTTCCTCAGGAGTGTGATCAAGAGGACGAATCGGCAACGATTTCAGCGCTCTCTCTAGCAGCCACCATAGCAGAGACCACAGTAGGCACAGCTCCACCCACGAGATTAGTAAAGGTCCCTAGCGGAGGGATAGGTGAGGTCGTATCAACTGGTAAGTACGGCACCATGCATTATGCTGAAACTATTTCACCACAGCCTGTAGAATCTACACAGAATGAGGTTGTTAGAATCACACCTGTTAGAGTAATAGCAGTACGAAATGGGAAAACAGACGCATCAGGAGCCACTCCCATTAGGAACATCGCCATGTACACTCCATTTTCCCGAATGGAATTAAGGACCATAGTGTCTGAATTTCCTGACCCTAGAAAAGACTTAGTTGCCAGTCAAAAATACATCAGAGACTTAGGTAACACTGTAGAGCCCAACAACAAAGACTGGCAGATATTGCTGAGAGCGTGTTTACCCTCAAATGTCGACGCAACTCAATTTTTAGCTGATTGCGGACTAGATCATGATGTACCTCTTACAGATGTGTACAACCAAGATAATGTGAAAAGAATAAACTTGCAGCTAAAAGAGTATTTCCCAGCAGTAGCTAAATGGAATAAGATATTCTCCATTAAACAGAAGGAGTCAGAGACAGCTGCAGAGTATTTTCACAGAGCATTATTAGAAATGGCAAAATACACAGGTATAGAGGACATTAAAACAGACACAAACCATCGGGAAGTAGCAGTATCGGTACTGATGGATGGTTTAAAAGAGTCATTGAAGACTAGGGTACAGACCACGCAACCTTGTTGGCGAGGTCTGTCTGTGGCTACTTTGAGAGAGGCTGCTATTGATCACGACAGAAACATCACTAGACACAGGGAACAACAAGGTGACAAATTAATGTCAGTAAGTATACAGGCTCTGACCACAAGGCAGCCTTTGTTTGTATCACCAAATCCTGTGGGTAAGTCAAGTATGGTTACTTGTTATTCTTGTCACAAACAGGGACACATGGCACGAGATTGTAGAGTAAAGAATCCACGAAACTCATACCAAACCCCTAGACAACGACACGACACACGACATTGGGAGCAAGGTCCGCAGAAACGGAGTTATGAGCCACATACAGGGGAAACAAAAAGATATCCCCCAAACAGAGACTGGCATGCCTCTGGTAGTTCCCAACTATCTCCCTCACTAATAGTTGCTGCCAGCGGGATTCAGGGAGGTCACCATACCCAATAGGGGTGTGGCCATACCTGTAATCTGCAGCCAGTAAAATTAATTGCCAACCTTGAAAGTGAACCCGAGGTCGCAATCAATGTAGCTGGTAAAACTTTAAACTTTCTTGTAGACACAGGGGCGGCCAAGTCAGTGATAAATTCGACAGTGGGCATGAGAACCACTGGTAGGACAATTCCAGCCATGGGAGTAACAGGAGTAGTCCAGCACTACCCTGTTAGCAAACCAGCCGAGATTACAATAGGGCCTTTGCATACCAAGCATTCCTTTTTGCTGGCTGCATCGGCACCAACCAATCTCCTGGGAAGAGACTTACTGTGTAAAATGGGGTGCGTCATTTATTGTACTCCTGAAGGTGTATTCTTGGACATACCTGAGAAACACGCTCAGGAAGTGCGAGACATGTTAGACTCCCCATCAAAATTAATGTCACATACCATTATGACAAATAGGAATCCATCCCAAATAGAAGAGATGACATCTCAGATACCAGAGTCACTTTGGACAAAAGACGGACAGGACACTGGATTAATGGCAAACGTAGCTCCAGTAGTGGTACAAGTAAAAGATGGTAGGATAGCTCCAAAAATCCCACAATATCCTCTGAAGCCAGAGGTGGAGTTAGGAGTTTACCCAGTAATAGAGCGCTTGCTACAACAGGGCATTCTAGTAAGAACGTCCAGCACTGCCAATAGTCCCATCTTCCCTGTTAAGAAGAGTGGGGGGAGGGGTTACAGGCTAGTGCAGGATCTAAGGGGGATTAACAAAATAGTTGAGAGTCAGTTCCCCGTAGTGCCAAATCCAGCTGTCATCCTAATGCAAATCCCTCCCACTGCCAAATTTTTCACTGTTATTGACCTCTGCTCCGCTTTCTTTTCGGTACCTCTGCACCCTGACAGCCAATATTTGTTTGCATTCACATACAGAGGAGTCCAATACACGTGGACTCGGTTGCCCCAAGGTTTCATAGATAGTCCAAGTATATTTTCTCAGGCTTTGCATGATTGTTTACAGTCTTTCCAACCAGACAGTGGATCAGTATTGATACAGTATGTGGACGATTTATTACTGTGTTCAGATTCACTGGAAGCATCTCTGAAGGATACGAAACAGCTCCTGTTTCATCTTTCAGACACCGGACACAAGGTGTCCAAAGACAAGTTGCAATTATGCCAAACTAGGGTAAAATATTTGGGACACTGTCTAACACAAGGACTGAGACACCTGACCGCTGATAGAATCCAAGCAATTAGAGACATGACACTGCCACAAACCCAGCAACAGATCAGGACGTTTTTAGGAATGTGTGGGTATTGCCGTAATTGGATCCCAGGGTTTTCCATATTGGCGTTACCTTTGCAGGAAATGGTCTCCTCAAACAAACCTGATAGGATCTCGCATACAGACGAATCCGAAACAGCATTTGAGAGACTCAAACAGTGCCTAACGCAGGCGCCAGCACTAGGTATGCCAGACTATGGGAAACCCTTTGAACTATACGGAACAGAAAGTGCTGGTTGCGCAGCAGGTGTACTAACCCAAAAACACGGTGATGCCAGCAGGCCAGTTGCATACTACAGCGCTCAGCTAGACACAGTAGCGCGATCCCTCCCCACATGCTTGCGAAGCGTTGCTGCGATAGCATTGCTAGTGACAAAAAGCGAAGACGTCGTGCTAGGCCACAACCTCACAATCCATACGCCACATGCAGTATCAGCCTTATTGAATTCTGCCCAAACCAGACACGTCTCATCAGCGAGGTTTACAAGATGGGAATTGGCACTAATGGCCCCCGTAAACATCACCATAAGGAGATGCAGTGCATTAAATCCTGCAACATATCTCCCAGGTGTGCCTGGTCAGGCACAAAGGGTGGAAGGTGAGAGTGCTGGGGAAGGAGGATTCAATACAAAGGAAGATACACATGATTGTATGGAATATTTGACCCAAAATTTTACCGCAAGGCCTGACATCAGTGACAACCCACTGGAAGATGCAGAACTCACGTTCTACACGGACGGTAGTTGTCACAGACAGTCAGACTCGGGAGACTTGTGTACTGGATACGCAGTCGTAGATGACCAAGACACCATAGAAGCGGAACCGCTAGGCCCACCTCACTCAGCCCAGGTTGCTGAACTGGTCGCCCTAACCAGAGCATGTGAATTGGCTAAGGGTAAGTCAGCCAATATCTACACCGATTCTAGATACGCATTCGGGGTAGTCCATGATTTCGGAGCCCTATGGCGTCTCAGAAACTTCATGACGGCCGCTGGTACACCGGTAGCGCATGCAACTCACATAAAAAGGCTTCTAACAGCGATACAGGAACCCGACAGAGTGGCTGTTATCAAATGTAAAGCACATACATATAGCCAAGACCCGGTATCACTTGGTAACAGCCGAGCAGACGAAGCTGCTAAGTTAGCAGCTGCTACCCCCATACAGACAGACACCACACAACTGATGGTATTTAATACCATCAACACACAGAAGTTGTGTGAGATGCAGAATTTGTGTTCCACACAGGAAAAGGCAGTCTGGAAGGCAAAGGGATATGGCCAGGAGTCCTCAGGGCTCTGGACGGATGGACATGGTAAACCAGTGGCCCCCAGGACATACCTTCCATGTCTGGCTGAAGCAGCTCACGGGCTGACTCATCTAGGCAGGGAGGGGATGTGCAAATTGGTAAGAGCATACTGGTGCGCCCCAGGATTCTCCTCTCATGCGGGTAAAAGAGCAATGTCATGCCTTACCTGTCTGAGAAAGAATATTGGAAAAGCAATACCTACAGAACCATCCCATATCCCACCTGCCGGCGGCCCTTTCCAGGTAATACAAATTGACTTCATTCAATTACCCCCATGTCGAAATTTGAAATATGTACTTGTTTGTATAGATGTTTTCTCGAATTGGGTCGAAGCATTTCCAGCAGCTACAAATACCGCTATGTTTACAGCTAAGAAAATTGTGCAGGAATTTGTATGTAGATATGGTATCCCTAGAATCATTGAAAGTGATAGGGGTACCCATTTTACCGGTGATGTCTTTCAAGGAATGTGTAAATTAATGGGTATTGATAGCAAGCTGCACACTCCGTACCGTCCACAGGCGAGTGCGAAGGTCGAAAGAGTGAACAGCACTATTAAAAATAAATTGAGTAAAGTGATGGCAGAGACAGGATTGACATGGCCAGAAGCTTTACCCATTGTATTGTACAGTATCAGAACCACTCCCAGGTCCCCTCTTAATCTGTCCCCTTTTGAAATCTTGTTTGGTCGACAACCGCATGTCATGATTAACCCTCAGGATGATTTGAAATGTAACAATGAAGTAACTGTAAAGTACTTGATTAACATGAGTAAACAGTTGAGGAATCAAAATGATAATCTGAAGTTGGTGATTCCTGATTTACCAGATAGTAATTGTCATGACATTGAACCTGGGGATTATGTAATGATACGAAATTTTCTACGCTCAGGTTGTCTTATTGATAGATGGGAAGAACCATACCAGGTCTTATTGACTAGCACCACAGCATTGAAGGTTGCTGAGAGAGAGACTTGGGTCCATTCATCCCACTGCAAAAAGGTTGCTGATCCAGAGAAGTCCCGTGATAAGGAACAGACGGTAGAGGTTGTATCACTGGAGTGTCTGTTCCAGGAGGACTGAGGCGGCACCTGAGCCTTGAAGACCGAAAGCAGTTGTTGACCCCCTTCTCCCTTTTATTGTTTTCTCCACTTCCCATCCCCCTCTCCCTTAAAAATTTATTTTTCCCCCTTCTCATTCTTCTCTATTTCCTCCTCAAAGATGGACTTGCCCCAAGAGACTGTGATCCGGATTTTGATGTTAACCATGATGTTGACCAGAGCAGTCTGTTCCGGCGAGAGTACCATAGAGGTCGAGAGAGGTTCTGGAATGGGTTCCGATTATGATGATGGAGGCGCAGTTTTCCAAGATCAACCAAGCCAACAAGCAAAGGCGAGTATCAGAAAACGATCCGATAGAAGAAATTGTGATGGATTGTTAGCTGAAGAAAACTGTATCTGTAGGCTCTGTGACAATTTGATTGAGGATGGGTGCATAAAGAAATGCCAATCCAGTTTTAATATCCATATGGACCGGCATCCATTGAGTGACTATCACTCCTTAGTGGGTAACGTATTAAACCAAACAGATTGTTGGGTATGCTCTCAAGTACCTCAGGGTCATAGCAAATCAGGGCTAGTGCCATTTCCTTTAACGTTAGGGGAGGTACTTGAGCTAAGTGGTGGGAGACCGGTGGACCGGAGGTTTAACATCTCCAGCCCTCCTAGTTTGAAGCTCCACCAATACCATGTGGATAGGTCCCTCTTATGTTTCAATATCTCCAATCCCCGTAAGCCGGGAAATTGGGAAGTGTCATGGAGCAACCTTACCATGACCTTTTCACACAGAGCAGATAGAATGCCTACAGATACAGAGCTTGTACGCCACATAGCCAGTAGAGGAAAATCTTTCCGGTATCGATATACCTTAGGAAATAGGATTACTAGAGTTGGAGAAGTATCACCAGGATACTGTGCACATATCGTACAAACCGATACGTGCATTAAGCAGATGGAAGAATTAGGGTCAGGAGAATTCACCTGGAAGGTGTGTAATATGGTAATGTCCTTCTCTGTCCCATATGTTCTCCCCGATGATGCATATTTCATATGCGGGAGAAAGGCGTACAAGTGGCTTGCCCCAAACTCTGAAGGATTGTGTTATATTGGAAAAGTATTGCCTGAAGTGATGACTGTTACACATGACAAAATGAAGGACATACACCGTGGTGCCCAAGCTCCTTATACTCACACTCATTACGAGCACCGAGTTAAAAGACAACTGTCAGAAAGGTTAGAGCACCCGGCCTCTGATCTTATCCATGAATCCACCGGGATTCAGGTTCTGGTAGCGTTAGATTTCACTCGCACCGCTCGAGGAGTGATGAATTATAGATACATTTCCGCACTCGCCAATTTGTTAGATAATATCACTGAAATGTATGATGACACATTCAGATACACTGGAAGAGAACTTCAAGCTTATAAAACAGAACTAGTTCAGCATAGGATGGTTCTTAATTATCTTACAGCAGTAACAGGCGGATATTGTGTTACATTGGCAACACAGTACGGCATAAAGTGTTGCACGTATATCACCAATAGCACCGAGGATCCGGTAGAGGTCATAGACCAAAAGATGGACGATATTCTCCAATTGAAGTGGGAATTTCGTCGAAAACACAATCTCACCCTTGCTGCTGTAGGTAATGAGCTGACTGGTTGGGTGTCATGGTTGAACCCGCGAAATTGGTTCTCCGGTTTAGGAGACTGGGCTCAAGGAGTCATAATGGATGTTGGAAAGTTCCTCCTATGTATCTTAGGTGTTGTTATATCTATTGGATTGATATTTAGATGCGGGCAGGCTTTAATGAGGTGCAAACAAAGTACAAAAGTGATGAGCTTGAGGAGTGAGGAAACTGTAATTAACCTGGATTTGATTTATGACCCAATGATAGAAACCAGAATGTGATGAAAATGCGATTATACGGTCCGTTTCTTTCACCTGTTTTTCTGCTTTTCTCCAAGATACAAAGACCCCCTTGGACGAGGAAGTTGACGAGACACTATACAGACAACAGACAAGCACCAAAGATGAAGTTTTGACCACTTGAGAAATGGACATTTGATGAACTTTGCCATGGATCCCCAGTTTCCCTAGTATTTTTAAACTCACGCTAGCCCAACATTTTTTTTGTAAATCTGATGGCACTGACAAAGCTATTTGCTCATGCCCAAGGAGCAATACAGCGCAAAGAAGACGACTCTCAACAGATACCGAACAAAACTTCGACGACAGATGTACATTTACCTGACATAGAATATCATTGCATTTTCCATAAGTGTTCTTCATCTTCATCTCTACAACCCTCAGGTAATGACACACATAGTCGATAGGGAATACAGGCACAGATATCAGCAACCACATACTTCCCCCATTCATGTATCATCAACTAAAATGTGCATCCCCATTTTGTTACAACTGAAAGCCGAAATGAGCTCGGTAAAGTTTGACAGCCCATCCACAGACCTGTACCACGGGATAAGAAGGAATTCAAATGTATACTTCGCAATACCTCGAAGCTTGATTTACCACACGTACGGCACGATGATACATGACCCTCCAAACATGGACTCATACACACATGCTTCTGCTTTCTCACTAGGTCATACCCTCTTCACACCTACTCCTCTCTCCTCCCTCACCCAACCATGGAAATGAATTAACCCCTGACATATATTTTTCTCCTTTTGAAATGTTTTCAGGAGGTGGCAGTTATTATTGACTGCCAAAGGGTGGACTGTCAAAGTCAGAAAAATATCCCCATACACACTGCCATATTTGCACCGCACACTGGTCCGTGCTGCGCATGCGTACGCTCTCCCGTGAAGGCGCATACCCGCAATAGCGTGCACCCGCGGGCGCACGGTATGCGTATTTACGGTAGAGTTTATGTAGTCGTAGCGTGCGACTCATTCGTTACATATTTTCACAATTAATGTAGTTTGTAGATCATGGTCCCTTTGATAGATTCTGAAAGTTTGGTTAATATAGAATGTCCCTGAGCTGAGGAATCCCTCTTTGTATCGTAGGAAGGGTCTAACAGGAGTCATGCAGTAGTGTTTGGTACCCATCGGAAGAGTATTTAAATAGCAATATTCCGGTGTTGGTTTGGAGCGTATTAATCGCTCGTGCGAATAGTTATGGACATAAGAAGTTTATGTCCATTTCTACTATTTACTCATACTCAGGTATGCGGCGGAAAACCTAGTTCCCCACCCACCTGAGCTGTTTGAAATCGTCACAGCCCACCTGTATGAATCAACCTATGACCTTTTGTTATGATGCAGGGCCGAATTCCGACGTCCAATGGACAATGGGATTGTAGGGACTGTAGGAATGCATTGTGTGTGGGGCATAAATAGGCAGGCCGACCACATCCAGCTCTCACTCTTCAACGGTTCTCATTGCTGAAAATCGGGTGCTGGATGTCCAGGCGCATGCGATCGTTTACCCTTGTGCGTAAGTTTCTCTCCGTAATCATTGTCTTTCTGTGAGCCATTTCTCTCATATATATATCTCTCTCTCTCTCTCTCTTCTCCTTCTCTCGTATCTCCCATTGACTAGTATTGTATTGTATTAGATCAGCATAGTATTGTATTGTATTTCTTGTATAGTTATTTGGTTAGGAAGTCTCTGTTATATTGTAGTGTATCATTTGTACTGTGATTCTTTTTGCAAGTATAATAGTTATAATACAGATAATAGGCTTTGGACCCTAAACCAGTATCTGTGTATTTTCTCATAGTTTTAAGTGTTCACTTGAGCGTCGGTGACGCTCAAGCAGCTTTGTAGTTAGTCAGGTTACACAAGGTTGCACTTACACCCTGTATTCACATTAAGGTATTCTGTGTATTTCATTAATAATAGGTTTAGACATAAAGGTATAGCGTTGTGAGCGTCTGCGCCGCTGGTGATCTCCTCGTGGTCTCGAGCGTCCGCTACGCCATAGCGAATCATTACGTTAGTCATAGCCAACAGAGTGCTTGTCTGTGATCTCTGGGCCGTGAGCGAACGTGACGCTTGAGCGTCTCGCCTACGGCTGAGCGATCGTTACGCAACTTGCGTACCCTTACGGTACTTCTTAAGTAAACAGCGTACAGTGTTCTTAGACCTCATAAAGGGTTGTATATACGATAAATATTTAGCTTTATCAATTGGCGGCTCGTCCTGTCCTTCACATATCTGCACTAGGTAGATCAGCAGACATTATCCCTCAGCAAAGGGCGGGAGGTTGTCTCGTAGTGCTGACGGGATAAGCGTCTGCTTCGCTTAGATAACGAGTGCTGAAGGAATCCGGGAACCGGAGGTAAGAACAAAACGCTTGTGTTTTTTTTTTTTTTTTAAACCTATTTTTCTTCTGTCTTGCGTATACACGCACGCATACATATATATATCTGCACTTCTTTTCCATCTGTGTATTTCATTTGTCGTATATCACCATCCTGTCTGCCAGTTTTTATAGTTGATAGAAAAGTGCTAAAAGAGACTTGCTGTTATTTCATAGTTTAAGAATAGAGGTAATAGTTAAAAGTGTAGACAAACACACAGGTTTGCCTGGGAGATAAGGCAAAGCCAGTGGAGTACGCGGTAGATGATCAGGGATCGTTTGCATTGATAAAAGTATATTGTGTTACGGTGGATCTTTGTTTTGCGTACACGTGTCTCTAACAAAGACTAGCGTACGCAATCCAAAGGCCGACGCACGCAGCGTTCATTACGCAACGTAGCGTCCGGTTACGCCCACGTAGCTCAAGTCACGATAAGTTGATTTTTAACGCAACGTGATAAGTAACGCACAGCGGTAAATAGCGCAACAGGCGGTAAATAACGCAAGTCTATTTTTGGAAATCCAAAAATTTAAATTAACAGATCCTGCTCCTAATTGGTAACACAGCTGGGCTGAAGAAAATTTTCTGCGCAGAAATAGAAATAGAAACAAAAGTGTACATGTGATGAGTGAGTGTTTTTACAATTTTTAAAGGTTGAACCACAAGAAAAGTCGAGTACTCGTGAGGTACATGCGTGTAAGTGACGTGCACGGTGGCTAGGGAGGCATCTCTGGTTAAATACATTTTTGAGCATTAGAGTATAGCAGACCAGGAGGTCATACTGTAACAAGACCAGGAGGTCATACTGTAACAAGACCAGGAGGTCATAACAGACCAGGAGGTCCAGGTACAGCCGACAAGGAAGTCCGCTATACAGTTCACAGGCACAACACCGAAAAGGGTTGGTGCAACACCCATATAGGCCATATAAGCTCTGGCTGAAGGAATTCGCAGTCGTAAGTTTCGATTCCATTGGTCTTTCCGTACAAAAGCTTAGTTGTTTGTGTACTGAATGACTGGACCGCACGTAAGTGTGTGCAGTAGTTAGTAATCTGACCTAATACCATTAGAGTAAAGGGGTCACAAACGCTATCTGTACACTCTAACGTGATTTGTGTAATTTTTTTTTATTTTAAGGGAAGTTCGCTGCTCACTCAGGAACTATCCAGCAACCAATAGTTACTGGAAAGAGTAAGTGTTCTTCGGATAACCCTCACAGGTTCCAGTAAATAGAGGTTCAGGTCGCAGGGGCCCTAGGTCGAGTACGCCAGCACCATATCGGTGTGATCAGGTCGTATAGGTCGGCGTGGGCGAGTGAGTGGGGTACTCGGTAAACCGCCACCGTCAGCCTATTGTTGGCATTTGGTTTTTCGTAAAGGGTTGGCTAAATAAAGCAACACTTTCGAACAATGGGGGCCACTTGTTCAGGTAGGGGGCGATCAACCTCGGTTCGGGTTGATTCAGTGGTCCGGCCAATTGGGTCGGCCAGGTATATCATGTGTGAGAAATATGGAAGTCACACAGAAACTTTATGTGATGAATGGGAGAGAATGACTGTGCATGACGGGGAGAAATTCCCAAGAATAGGGAGCTTCAGCTCAGAAGTGTTACAAAATTTAAGGTGGAGGATATGTCTCATAAAATCAACAAAGAGACGAATTCAGCATTATGATTATTTGCAGTTGTGGCAACAGGAAGGTGAGATACAGAGAGGTTTGGCTCAGGCGGCGGGATCTGGCACTAACAGAAAATTAATTGCCACGGCCCCGCCGCCACCATATATATCAGGAGAGAAGTTGATTACGGAGAAAGACGCACTAAGGTGTAACACAAAATCACTTAGTAACTGTGTAAATGTTAATGATAATGTTAACTCATTAACCCATGCAAGTATTAACCCGTGCAAGTTGTACCCTGTTTTGAACTTTCCTCAGGAGTGTGATCAAGAGGACGAATCGGCAACGATTTCAGCGCTCTCTCTAGCAGCCACCATAGCAGAGACCACAGTAGGCACAGCTCCACCCACGAGATTAGTAAAGGTCCCTAGCGGAGGGATAGGTGAGGTCGTATCAACTGGTAAGTACGGCACCATGCATTATGCTGAAACTATTTCACCACAGCCTGTAGAATCTACACAGAATGAGGTTGTTAGAATCACACCTGTTAGAGTAATAGCAGTACGAAATGGGAAAACAGACGCATCAGGAGCCACTCCCATTAGGAACATCGCCATGTACACTCCATTTTCCCGAATGGAATTAAGGACCATAGTGTCTGAATTTCCTGACCCTAGAAAAGACTTAGTTGCCAGTCAAAAATACATCAGAGACTTAGGTAACACTGTAGAGCCCAACAACAAAGACTGGCAGATATTGCTGAGAGCGTGTTTACCCTCAAATGTCGACGCAACTCAATTTTTAGCTGATTGCGGACTAGATCATGATGTACCTCTTACAGATGTGTACAACCAAGATAATGTGAAAAGAATAAACTTGCAGCTAAAAGAGTATTTCCCAGCAGTAGCTAAATGGAATAAGATATTCTCCATTAAACAGAAGGAGTCAGAGACAGCTGCAGAGTATTTTCACAGAGCATTATTAGAAATGGCAAAATACACAGGTATAGAGGACATTAAAACAGACACAAACCATCGGGAAGTAGCAGTATCGGTACTGATGGATGGTTTAAAAGAGTCATTGAAGACTAGGGTACAGACCACGCAACCTTGTTGGCGAGGTCTGTCTGTGGCTACTTTGAGAGAGGCTGCTATTGATCACGACAGAAACATCACTAGACACAGGGAACAACAAGGTGACAAATTAATGTCAGTAAGTATACAGGCTCTGACCACAAGGCAGCCTTTGTTTGTATCACCAAATCCTGTGGGTAAGTCAAGTATGGTTACTTGTTATTCTTGTCACAAACAGGGACACATGGCACGAGATTGTAGAGTAAAGAATCCACGAAACTCATACCAAACCCCTAGACAACGACACGACACACGACATTGGGAGCAAGGTCCGCAGAAACGGAGTTATGAGCCACATACAGGGGAAACAAAAAGATATCCCCCAAACAGAGACTGGCATGCCTCTGGTAGTTCCCAACTATCTCCCTCACTAATAGTTGCTGCCAGCGGGATTCAGGGAGGTCACCATACCCAATAGGGGTGTGGCCATACCTGTAATCTGCAGCCAGTAAAATTAATTGCCAACCTTGAAAGTGAACCCGAGGTCGCAATCAATGTAGCTGGTAAAACTTTAAACTTTCTTGTAGACACAGGGGCGGCCAAGTCAGTGATAAATTCGACAGTGGGCATGAGAACCACTGGTAGGACAATTCCAGCCATGGGAGTAACAGGAGTAGTCCAGCACTACCCTGTTAGCAAACCAGCCGAGATTACAATAGGGCCTTTGCATACCAAGCATTCCTTTTTGCTGGCTGCATCGGCACCAACCAATCTCCTGGGAAGAGACTTACTGTGTAAAATGGGGTGCGTCATTTATTGTACTCCTGAAGGTGTATTCTTGGACATACCTGAGAAACACGCTCAGGAAGTGCGAGACATGTTAGACTCCCCATCAAAATTAATGTCACATACCATTATGACAAATAGGAATCCATCCCAAATAGAAGAGATGACATCTCAGATACCAGAGTCACTTTGGACAAAAGACGGACAGGACACTGGATTAATGGCAAACGTAGCTCCAGTAGTGGTACAAGTAAAAGATGGTAGGATAGCTCCAAAAATCCCACAATATCCTCTGAAGCCAGAGGTGGAGTTAGGAGTTTACCCAGTAATAGAGCGCTTGCTACAACAGGGCATTCTAGTAAGAACGTCCAGCACTGCCAATAGTCCCATCTTCCCTGTTAAGAAGAGTGGGGGGAGGGGTTACAGGCTAGTGCAGGATCTAAGGGGGATTAACAAAATAGTTGAGAGTCAGTTCCCCGTAGTGCCAAATCCAGCTGTCATCCTAATGCAAATCCCTCCCACTGCCAAATTTTTCACTGTTATTGACCTCTGCTCCGCTTTCTTTTCGGTACCTCTGCACCCTGACAGCCAATATTTGTTTGCATTCACATACAGAGGAGTCCAATACACGTGGACTCGGTTGCCCCAAGGTTTCATAGATAGTCCAAGTATATTTTCTCAGGCTTTGCATGATTGTTTACAGTCTTTCCAACCAGACAGTGGATCAGTATTGATACAGTATGTGGACGATTTATTACTGTGTTCAGATTCACTGGAAGCATCTCTGAAGGATACGAAACAGCTCCTGTTTCATCTTTCAGACACCGGACACAAGGTGTCCAAAGACAAGTTGCAATTATGCCAAACTAGGGTAAAATATTTGGGACACTGTCTAACACAAGGACTGAGACACCTGACCGCTGATAGAATCCAAGCAATTAGAGACATGACACTGCCACAAACCCAGCAACAGATCAGGACGTTTTTAGGAATGTGTGGGTATTGCCGTAATTGGATCCCAGGGTTTTCCATATTGGCGTTACCTTTGCAGGAAATGGTCTCCTCAAACAAACCTGATAGGATCTCGCATACAGACGAATCCGAAACAGCATTTGAGAGACTCAAACAGTGCCTAACGCAGGCGCCAGCACTAGGTATGCCAGACTATGGGAAACCCTTTGAACTATACGGAACAGAAAGTGCTGGTTGCGCAGCAGGTGTACTAACCCAAAAACACGGTGATGCCAGCAGGCCAGTTGCATACTACAGCGCTCAGCTAGACACAGTAGCGCGATCCCTCCCCACATGCTTGCGAAGCGTTGCTGCGATAGCATTGCTAGTGACAAAAAGCGAAGACGTCGTGCTAGGCCACAACCTCACAATCCATACGCCACATGCAGTATCAGCCTTATTGAATTCTGCCCAAACCAGACACGTCTCATCAGCGAGGTTTACAAGATGGGAATTGGCACTAATGGCCCCCGTAAACATCACCATAAGGAGATGCAGTGCATTAAATCCTGCAACATATCTCCCAGGTGTGCCTGGTCAGGCACAAAGGGTGGAAGGTGAGAGTGCTGGGGAAGGAGGATTCAATACAAAGGAAGATACACATGATTGTATGGAATATTTGACCCAAAATTTTACCGCAAGGCCTGACATCAGTGACAACCCACTGGAAGATGCAGAACTCACGTTCTACACGGACGGTAGTTGTCACAGACAGTCAGACTCGGGAGACTTGTGTACTGGATACGCAGTCGTAGATGACCAAGACACCATAGAAGCGGAACCGCTAGGCCCACCTCACTCAGCCCAGGTTGCTGAACTGGTCGCCCTAACCAGAGCATGTGAATTGGCTAAGGGTAAGTCAGCCAATATCTACACCGATTCTAGATACGCATTCGGGGTAGTCCATGATTTCGGAGCCCTATGGCGTCTCAGAAACTTCATGACGGCCGCTGGTACACCGGTAGCGCATGCAACTCACATAAAAAGGCTTCTAACAGCGATACAGGAACCCGACAGAGTGGCTGTTATCAAATGTAAAGCACATACATATAGCCAAGACCCGGTATCACTTGGTAACAGCCGAGCAGACGAAGCTGCTAAGTTAGCAGCTGCTACCCCCATACAGACAGACACCACACAACTGATGGTATTTAATACCATCAACACACAGAAGTTGTGTGAGATGCAGAATTTGTGTTCCACACAGGAAAAGGCAGTCTGGAAGGCAAAGGGATATGGCCAGGAGTCCTCAGGGCTCTGGACGGATGGACATGGTAAACCAGTGGCCCCCAGGACATACCTTCCATGTCTGGCTGAAGCAGCTCACGGGCTGACTCATCTAGGCAGGGAGGGGATGTGCAAATTGGTAAGAGCATACTGGTGCGCCCCAGGATTCTCCTCTCATGCGGGTAAAAGAGCAATGTCATGCCTTACCTGTCTGAGAAAGAATATTGGAAAAGCAATACCTACAGAACCATCCCATATCCCACCTGCCGGCGGCCCTTTCCAGGTAATACAAATTGACTTCATTCAATTACCCCCATGTCGAAATTTGAAATATGTACTTGTTTGTATAGATGTTTTCTCGAATTGGGTCGAAGCATTTCCAGCAGCTACAAATACCGCTATGTTTACAGCTAAGAAAATTGTGCAGGAATTTGTATGTAGATATGGTATCCCTAGAATCATTGAAAGTGATAGGGGTACCCATTTTACCGGTGATGTCTTTCAAGGAATGTGTAAATTAATGGGTATTGATAGCAAGCTGCACACTCCGTACCGTCCACAGGCGAGTGCGAAGGTCGAAAGAGTGAACAGCACTATTAAAAATAAATTGAGTAAAGTGATGGCAGAGACAGGATTGACATGGCCAGAAGCTTTACCCATTGTATTGTACAGTATCAGAACCACTCCCAGGTCCCCTCTTAATCTGTCCCCTTTTGAAATCTTGTTTGGTCGACAACCGCATGTCATGATTAACCCTCAGGATGATTTGAAATGTAACAATGAAGTAACTGTAAAGTACTTGATTAACATGAGTAAACAGTTGAGGAATCAAAATGATAATCTGAAGTTGGTGATTCCTGATTTACCAGATAGTAATTGTCATGACATTGAACCTGGGGATTATGTAATGATACGAAATTTTCTACGCTCAGGTTGTCTTATTGATAGATGGGAAGAACCATACCAGGTCTTATTGACTAGCACCACAGCATTGAAGGTTGCTGAGAGAGAGACTTGGGTCCATTCATCCCACTGCAAAAAGGTTGCTGATCCAGAGAAGTCCCGTGATAAGGAACAGACGGTAGAGGTTGTATCACTGGAGTGTCTGTTCCAGGAGGACTGAGGCGGCACCTGAGCCTTGAAGACCGAAAGCAGTTGTTGACCCCCTTCTCCCTTTTATTGTTTTCTCCACTTCCCATCCCCCTCTCCCTTAAAAATTTATTTTTCCCCCTTCTCATTCTTCTCTATTTCCTCCTCAAAGATGGACTTGCCCCAAGAGACTGTGATCCGGATTTTGATGTTAACCATGATGTTGACCAGAGCAGTCTGTTCCGGCGAGAGTACCATAGAGGTCGAGAGAGGTTCTGGAATGGGTTCCGATTATGATGATGGAGGCGCAGTTTTCCAAGATCAACCAAGCCAACAAGCAAAGGCGAGTATCAGAAAACGATCCGATAGAAGAAATTGTGATGGATTGTTAGCTGAAGAAAACTGTATCTGTAGGCTCTGTGACAATTTGATTGAGGATGGGTGCATAAAGAAATGCCAATCCAGTTTTAATATCCATATGGACCGGCATCCATTGAGTGACTATCACTCCTTAGTGGGTAACGTATTAAACCAAACAGATTGTTGGGTATGCTCTCAAGTACCTCAGGGTCATAGCAAATCAGGGCTAGTGCCATTTCCTTTAACGTTAGGGGAGGTACTTGAGCTAAGTGGTGGGAGACCGGTGGACCGGAGGTTTAACATCTCCAGCCCTCCTAGTTTGAAGCTCCACCAATACCATGTGGATAGGTCCCTCTTATGTTTCAATATCTCCAATCCCCGTAAGCCGGGAAATTGGGAAGTGTCATGGAGCAACCTTACCATGACCTTTTCACACAGAGCAGATAGAATGCCTACAGATACAGAGCTTGTACGCCACATAGCCAGTAGAGGAAAATCTTTCCGGTATCGATATACCTTAGGAAATAGGATTACTAGAGTTGGAGAAGTATCACCAGGATACTGTGCACATATCGTACAAACCGATACGTGCATTAAGCAGATGGAAGAATTAGGGTCAGGAGAATTCACCTGGAAGGTGTGTAATATGGTAATGTCCTTCTCTGTCCCATATGTTCTCCCCGATGATGCATATTTCATATGCGGGAGAAAGGCGTACAAGTGGCTTGCCCCAAACTCTGAAGGATTGTGTTATATTGGAAAAGTATTGCCTGAAGTGATGACTGTTACACATGACAAAATGAAGGACATACACCGTGGTGCCCAAGCTCCTTATACTCACACTCATTACGAGCACCGAGTTAAAAGACAACTGTCAGAAAGGTTAGAGCACCCGGCCTCTGATCTTATCCATGAATCCACCGGGATTCAGGTTCTGGTAGCGTTAGATTTCACTCGCACCGCTCGAGGAGTGATGAATTATAGATACATTTCCGCACTCGCCAATTTGTTAGATAATATCACTGAAATGTATGATGACACATTCAGATACACTGGAAGAGAACTTCAAGCTTATAAAACAGAACTAGTTCAGCATAGGATGGTTCTTAATTATCTTACAGCAGTAACAGGCGGATATTGTGTTACATTGGCAACACAGTACGGCATAAAGTGTTGCACGTATATCACCAATAGCACCGAGGATCCGGTAGAGGTCATAGACCAAAAGATGGACGATATTCTCCAATTGAAGTGGGAATTTCGTCGAAAACACAATCTCACCCTTGCTGCTGTAGGTAATGAGCTGACTGGTTGGGTGTCATGGTTGAACCCGCGAAATTGGTTCTCCGGTTTAGGAGACTGGGCTCAAGGAGTCATAATGGATGTTGGAAAGTTCCTCCTATGTATCTTAGGTGTTGTTATATCTATTGGATTGATATTTAGATGCGGGCAGGCTTTAATGAGGTGCAAACAAAGTACAAAAGTGATGAGCTTGAGGAGTGAGGAAACTGTAATTAACCTGGATTTGATTTATGACCCAATGATAGAAACCAGAATGTGATGAAAATGCGATTATACGGTCCGTTTCTTTCACCTGTTTTTCTGCTTTTCTCCAAGATACAAAGACCCCCTTGGACGAGGAAGTTGACGAGACACTATACAGACAACAGACAAGCACCAAAGATGAAGTTTTGACCACTTGAGAAATGGACATTTGATGAACTTTGCCATGGATCCCCAGTTTCCCTAGTATTTTTAAACTCACGCTAGCCCAACATTTTTTTTGTAAATCTGATGGCACTGACAAAGCTATTTGCTCATGCCCAAGGAGCAATACAGCGCAAAGAAGACGACTCTCAACAGATACCGAACAAAACTTCGACGACAGATGTACATTTACCTGACATAGAATATCATTGCATTTTCCATAAGTGTTCTTCATCTTCATCTCTACAACCCTCAGGTAATGACACACATAGTCGATAGGGAATACAGGCACAGATATCAGCAACCACATACTTCCCCCATTCATGTATCATCAACTAAAATGTGCATCCCCATTTTGTTACAACTGAAAGCCGAAATGAGCTCGGTAAAGTTTGACAGCCCATCCACAGACCTGTACCACGGGATAAGAAGGAATTCAAATGTATACTTCGCAATACCTCGAAGCTTGATTTACCACACGTACGGCACGATGATACATGACCCTCCAAACATGGACTCATACACACATGCTTCTGCTTTCTCACTAGGTCATACCCTCTTCACACCTACTCCTCTCTCCTCCCTCACCCAACCATGGAAATGAATTAACCCCTGACATATATTTTTCTCCTTTTGAAATGTTTTCAGGAGGTGGCAGTTATTATTGACTGCCAAAGGGTGGACTGTCAAAGTCAGAAAAATATCCCCATACACACTGCCATATTTGCACCGCACACTGGTCCGCGCTGCGCATGCGTACGCTCTCCCGTGAAGGCGCATACCCGCAATAGCGTGCACCCGCGGGCGCACGGTATGCGTATTTACGGTAGAGTTTATGTAGTCGTAGCGTGCGACTCATTCGTTACATATTTTCACAATTAATGTAGTTTGTAGATCATGGTCCCTTTGATAGATTCTGAAAGTTTGGTTAATATAGAATGTCCCTGAGCTGAGGAATCCCTCTTTGTATCGTAGGAAGGGTCTAACAGGAGTCATGCAGTAGTGTTTGGTACCCATCGGAAGAGTATTTAAATAGCAATATTCCGGTGTTGGTTTGGAGCGTATTAATCGCTCGTGCGAATAGTTATGGACATAAGAAGTTTATGTCCATTTCTACTATTTACTCATACTCAGGTATGCGGCGGAAAACCTAGTTCCCCACCCACCTGAGCTGTTTGAAATCGTCACAGCCCACCTGTATGAATCAACCTATGACCTTTTGTTATGATGCAGGGCCGAATTCCGACGTCCAATGGACAATGGGATTGTAGGGACTGTAGGAATGCATTGTGTGTGGGGCATAAATAGGCAGGCCGACCACATCCAGCTCTCACTCTTCAACGGTTCTCATTGCTGAAAATCGGGTGCTGGATGTCCAGGCGCATGCGATCGTTTACCCTTGTGCGTAAGTTTCTCTCCGTAATCATTGTCTTTCTGTGAGCCATTTCTCTCATATATATATCTCTCTCTCTCTCTCTCTTCTCCTTCTCTCGTATCTCCCATTGACTAGTATTGTATTGTATTAGATCAGCATAGTATTGTATTGTATTTCTTGTATAGTTATTTGGTTAGGAAGTCTCTGTTATATTGTAGTGTATCATTTGTACTGTGATTCTTTTTGCAAGTATAATAGTTATAATACAGATAATAGGCTTTGGACCCTAAACCAGTATCTGTGTATTTTCTCATAGTTTTAAGTGTTCACTTGAGCGTCGGTGACGCTCAAGCAGCTTTGTAGTTAGTCAGGTTACACAAGGTTGCACTTACACCCTGTATTCACATTAAGGTATTCTGTGTATTTCATTAATAATAGGTTTAGACATAAAGGTATAGCGTTGTGAGCGTCTGCGCCGCTGGTGATCTCCTCGTGGTCTCGAGCGTCCGCTACGCCATAGCGAATCATTACGTTAGTCATAGCCAACAGAGTGCTTGTCTGTGATCTCTGGGCCGTGAGCGAACGTGACGCTTGAGCGTCTCGCCTACGGCTGAGCGATCGTTACGCAACTTGCGTACCCTTACGGTACTTCTTAAGTAAACAGCGTACAGTGTTCTTAGACCTCATAAAGGGTTGTATATACGATAAATATTTAGCTTTATCACATGTAGTAAAATTGTATTATATACAATTGCTATAGTGGTCATGGTGTGGGTTAGCTAGGGGGGTTTCCAGGCAACCGGAACCCCCCCCCCTGCATTTTCCTATGGGATGACTAAGCTAAGTGACAGCAGTGGGCGACACAAACATGTGGCACTTAAACTTCCAACATGGCACATCTAAGAAACAGAATGGCACTGCAGTGGCAGACAGGGCGGCAGTTTAATAAATTATACAAATGTTTGTCATCTACACAAGAAGACAGTCAGCAATGCTACAAACAGCACATACTGTAATGCAAAGAAAAGAGGTGCAAGATGGAATTGTCCTTGGGCCCTCCCACCCACTAGGAATAGTGATCAAACACTGCAGTTTAATTTCACCAACAGTATCGCACAATGGGCCAAATTCAGACCTGATCGCTAGCAAGCGATTTTTGTACTGCTGCGATCAGATAGTCGACGCTTACAGGGGGAGTGTATTTTAGCTGTGCAAGTGTGCAAACGCATGTGTAGCAGAGCTGTACAAACAGATTTTGTGCAGTCTCTGCGCAGCTCAGGACTTACTCAGCCGCTGCAATCATATCAGCCTGTCGAGGAGACGAATTGACGTCAGGAACCCTCCCTGCAAACGCATGGACACGCCTGCAGTTTTCCAGACACTCCCTGAAAATGGTCAATTGACACCCGCAAATGCCTTCTTCCTGTCAATCTCCTTGCGAATGCCCATGTGAACGGATCCATCGCACACACCCATCGCTGAGCGGCGATCTACTTTGTACCCGTGTGACATGCCTGCGCATTGCCGTGCATATGCATGCGCAGTTTGGACCTGATTGCCCGCTGTGCAAAAACACACAGCAGCGATCAGGTCTGAATTACCCCCAATATGTGTATGAGATGAGTATGAAAATATATTACTGTGGTACCACCTTCACCCACAGTGTCACACAATTTGTGTATGAGTCAGGAATAGAAATTAAACACTGCAGTTTAATTTCACCAAAAGTGTTGCAAAATGTGTGTCTAAGATGAGTATGAAAATATATTACTGTGGTAACACCTTCACCCAGTGTTGCACAATACGTATATGAGTCAGGAATAGTAATCAAACACTGTGGTTTAATTTCACCAACATTGTCGCACAATACGTGTATGAGATAAGTACGAAAATATATTACTATGGTACCACCTTCACCCACAGTGTCTCACAATATGTGTATGAGTCAGGAATAGTAATCAAACACTGTGATCTAATTTCACCAACAGTGTCGCACTATATGTGTATCCAAAATAATAATATACTGTGGTCTGACTGAAAGTGTCACAGTACTTTTGAAAATAAAATAAAAAGTGTATAGTTCACTGGGGTACAGCGCAAAGAAAAAAAAGGATAATTATATTTGAGGCTTTTTAGCTTTTATTATTTTAATTTTAAACTGTGGTGGACAGACAGATCACCACTAGTATGGACATACAGATCCTGGATGGACGGACAGATCACCCCAAGGATTGACAGATGGACAGATCACCCCTTGTTGTCAGATACACCACCAGATGATAGACAGAGCACCACTGGACTGATACTGATAGGACACACTAGGACACCCCAGTCCCTGGATGTACACACAGTATACTGGATTTTAACACTGGTGCAGAGCCCCTGGATGTATGTGGATTATTATGGACAGATCACTCCTTGTCAGATACACCACTTAAAGACATACAGAGCACCCCTGGACTGATACACCAGCCCTACAGCAGCCAGCAACCCCACACACATGCCCCACAACACAGCACTGAGACAGGCACGTCCGTTCACTCTACACAGCTGGAGTGAAAATGGCGCCGATCACTGGGACCTTTATAGAATCCAAAATCCTACATGAATCTGACAGTGGGATGATTACGTTTTGCCTCGTTTTGGGATCCAAGTCTGGCGGGAGCCCTGAGCCAGATTCAGATCCAGACTCGGAATGCAAACTTTGGGAGGGTCCAGTTCTCAGAGAACGGAACCCGCTCATCTCTAATTAAAACTCCCTTTCATCACTGTATAACTATTTTCTCAATTGCTTCCTTCCCCATGCTACAGTACTGTATATCACCTCCATGCACTTGTCACTGGAGACTTATTCTGTATTATATGTTATATTATGTTATATTATATATATGTTATATATTATATGTTATGTTTTATGTTAATAGTAGATAAAGAAGGAACACTCCCCTATATTTACCTTCTCATTCTCTTTAAATAATTGCCCCCAATTTTGAATGTGGGTTCATGCACATATGATTATTTCATCCTATAAAATGTTGCAACTGATATCAAATTTGATGCATTTTGAGGCACATTTTACTTTGACATAACATAAGCAGTGTGTAAACAACAACCAAAATAAAAGTGTCTGTGTGGTACTTCAAATTATGGGGCCAATTCAGACTTGGACGCTGCTATGTCAGCAGTTGCAGGCTGAAGCCCAGTGAAAACATCTCATTTGTGTGATCACCTCTGCCTGATTGACAGGAAGAGGTGGTCACGGCGTGGGAGTGGGCGTGGGAGTGGCACAGTGGCGGCGTTAGGGGTCGTGGTCTGAACAACACAGGCATGTATTGACTGTTTGCGGGGTGGGCCCTGGCAGTTGTGTGATGTCACACGCAGCCGCTGCAACTCCAACATGGTGGATAGCAGTCTGCCTTCCCAGCTAGACTGCGCAGAGGGCTACTCGAATCATGCAAAAGCATTGTCATCATGAGATGCTCTTGCTTGTGGGGGGGAAGAGTCTGCATGTTGGCCGGGCTTGCCCTCTGCTGAGTTTCCTCCCCCCCCCCCCGCATGTTAAAAAATTGATCGTACAGGTCTGTGCCTAGGCGCGCGCGCCTGTGAGGGATATGCACCCCAATCACCAGAATGGGGGAGATTCTCCATCCGGTTTTCACCTTGAAAAAGCTGTGTGGAACAGCGAAACGCGTCGGTGGGATAGCTGGACTCTGTTTCTTCATCCTCACACTTAAAGCCTAGAAGTCTGATATAGGAACCCTTTCCATCTGCGAATTGGATATCTGCACCATTAGACCTGAGCAACTAATTGGACCAAGTAGCATCTTGAACCAAGCCCCGTAAGGTCACTTCCAACAGCAGTTGGTACTTTTTCCATTCGCTTACAATTGTTCCTGGACTGTGGCAGCACTCTTGGGGATGAACTGTTTTCATTTGAGTACCGGCAAAACAATTTTGCATCATATAAAGCTTATGGAACTTTTTATTTAATATTTTTTATTTGCAGTGCTATGATATGCCCAAATTCAATTACACATATTGTATTTTAATTATCTGTTGCAACAGTATTTCTTAAATCATTCTATTAAAACCGTGATACATTTAATATCCAGTTTCCAAGCGCTAATTTTTATTCTTTGTTGTACTATTTGCGTGGCCTAACTAACCCCAATGTATTAGCAGCTTTAAGTAAAGCAACTCATTACTAGCGCCAAAGGTATTACTTGGTAATCCATTTTCTCACAAATTTCTTCTGCTAGTTTTACTTGTATGTGTGCAATGCGAACACTGTGCATGTGCAATCATTTGATAAACAGCTGGATTACAATTCGCTAATTTTGCGTTCCTTACTGAATGAGGTCCAAAGTGCAAAGGATTATATATGTGCGAAGCAGATATATTCTTGGTGCAGGTATATCCATCTTGGACTCAGTTCCAGTGTAGTGATTGCAGTCATAAATTAACTTCTTATCTACAGTATGTAGTTAACAGTACAGGGCACCAAATCCAAGCCACAGGGAAGATTCCTGGTGGGTCGCTGTGCGTGTGGAGCCTATTTTATGGTTGACATGTGGGGTTGATGCTGCCATCATGGTGACACAGTATACGTGCCCATGTGAGGCCACTTCTATAAATTATTCCTGGGCCCTTTCAGTTCCCAATCTGGCCCCTGGATGATTTGAAAAAAAAGTGCAATGGAATATGGTAGCGCTACATAAATGTTCATAAATAAATTAATATATAGATGTTACAGACAAGAATTATAAAATATGTTGGTGTCACTGGGCCTTTCAAACATCAGTGGAAATTTTAAACACATTTTAATACCAAAAGGTATATTATACATTTTTTCCTCTGTGAGGGCCAATTTGTTTTATTGTTTTCTGTGGGGGCCAATGGGTTTTATTTTTTTCTTGTGCAATATTTTTCATCTGCACTTGCATGCATCAGAGTTGAACCGTGCATGCATGCACCGTTTTGGTGTTTGTACAGAGTTGCAGTACTGAGACAGAAACATGCACCAAGAAGTGTATTAGAAATGTGTTGGGCATTCCTGTGTGGTTACAGGGGGCTGGCTAGTCAGACACAGATGTAAAGTTGTGTGGGCATGTTTTAGTGGTTGCATAAAGAGACAATGAAATGCTCTAGCATAGGGCTGGTGAAAGTTTCAATTGTGCATCAATGGTGGCATCTAAACACACAAAGCATGATAGCAGCATCTGTAGACACTGAAAGTGGGCATCTCAGTCCTTGCATATTTGGATGCATGGATGTACACTAGGTAACTGCATTGTAGTGTCATTAGCATGAAGTCACAGATGCAACTGCAGCAAATGATGCAAGGAAGGCCATAACTGCATCCAATTCAGAATCAAACACTATGAGGATGAATCCTGCCCCACTCAAAAGACCTCACCCCCACAACAGACCCCACTACCATTTGGACTGCTTTCATAAACTTCCCAGACTGGTTTTCCGACCAAATCCACCCCTGTATGTACAGCATTGAAAGTGACCAATCAGCACCTTAAAAATGTTGCAATTAAAAGTCCAACATGTTTAACATAAGTTAGTAATGAATAAAATACACTCAAATAAAATAAAATTAGAGATGAAAGGGTTCGGTTTCCTGAGAACCGAACCCACCCCCCTGAACTTCATGCTCTGAGCCCAGATCCGAGTCTGGCACGGCACTTCCCACAAGACTCATAAACCAGAATGAGGCAAAATGTCCTCATCCCACTGTCAGATTCTCACGGGATTTGCATCCCATATAAACAGCAGCGTGTCACCGCCATTTTTACTCTGGACTTGGAGAGTGAGGGAGAAAGACCTCTGTCTACCTCTGTGGGTGAAGGCATCGGATGGGGTTAGTGTGTGCTTTGTAGGGGTGCTTCTGCAGTCACTGTGGTGTACCTGTGCTGTGTTAGGGGTGCTGTCCTGGCTGTCACTGGTGTTTCATGTGTAGCAGCTGTACATGGGTGTTGCTGTCCTGGCTGTCACTATGTTGTACAGGGTGCACTGTCCTCCTGTATGCTGAAAAATATAGGGTGCTGCTGGCTTTGTATGTTGTAAAAAGTCAGAGGTGCAGTTGTTAAACATCAAAAGCACACCACTGTATGCTGTAAAATATAGGGGTGCTGCTGTCTATGTATGTTGTAATAAGTCAGAGGTGCAGTTGTTAAAAATTAAAAGCACACTTCTGTATGCTGTAACATATAGGGGTGTTGCTGTTCAAATAACATTAAGCTGGCCCTGTATGCTATAAAATTTCAGGAGTGCACTGAAAATCAATGTACACTGGCCCTGTCTTCTGTGCTATAATTATTCTGGGGTGCAGTGAAAATCAATGTACACTGGCCCTGTCTTGTATGCTGTATGCTGTAAAATAAAGGGGTGCTGCTGGCCCTGTATGTTGTAAAAAGTCAGAGGTGCAGTTGTTAAACATTAAAAGCACACTGCTCTATGCTGTAAAATATAGGGGTGCTGCTGGCCCTGTATGTTGTAAAAAGTCAGAGGTGCAGTTGTTAAATATTAAAAGCACACTGCTCTATGCTGTAAAAAATAGGGGTGCTGCTGGCCCTGTATGTTGCAAAAAGTCAGAGGTGCAGTTGTTAAACATTAAAAGCACACTGCTGTGTGCTGTAAAATATGGGGGTGCTGCTGGCCCTGTATGTTTTAAAATTCAGAGGTGCAGTTGTTAAACATTAAAAGCACACTGCTGTATGCTGTAAAATATAGGGGTGCTGCTGGCCCTGTATGTTGTACAAAGTCAGAGGTGCAGTTGTTAAAAATTAAAAGCACACTGCTGTATGCTGTAACATATAGGAGTGTTGCTGTTCAAATAACATTACACCGGCCCTGTATGCTATAAAAATTCAGGAGTTCATTGAAAATCAATGTACACTGGCCCTGTCTTGTGTGCTGTAATTATCCTAGGGTGCAGTGAAAATCAATGTACACTGGCCCTATCTTGTATGCTGTAATAATTCTAGGGTGCAGTGAAAATCAATGTACACTGGCCCTGTCTTGTATGCTGTAATTATTCTAGGGAGCAGTGAAAATCAATGTACACTGGCCCTGTCTTGTATGCTTTAAAATTACAGGGGTGTTGTGAAAATACAGGGGTGCTGGCCCTGTCTGCGGTTTGTGATGTCTAGGCCTGACCTTCACAACACTGTTTGGGAAGAGGATGTTCCTACCACCAATTGCACGTCCCCTGCAAGTGCTGGGAGGAGCACTGCCAGTCCAGTTGCTGATATTGAGATTGAGGATGTAACTGTAGAAATACACCAGGATGAGGAGGATATGGGTGTTGATGATAGGAAGTTGATGATGAGGATTCTGATTGTGATGTGGTTTGTTTGAATAAGGCACCAGTGGAGACAGTAGCCATGAGATGAAAAAGCTTATTGTCATGCCTAGGCAAAATACCAAAAAAGCCACCTCTTCGGTGTGGAATTATTTCTCCACAAATCTGGACAACAGGTATCAAGCCATCTGTTGATTTTGTCAATCCATAATAAGTAGTGATAAAGACATTAATCACCTTGGAACATCCTCCCTTATACGTCAGCGCATTCATCGTAAGTCATTGTCAAGTTCAGAAACTTTGGGTAATAGAGTATGCAGTCCACTGACACCTAAATGATGTGGTTTTGTTTGTTTGAATATTATTTATCTGTCAGGATGAGGATGTAAACACTGAAGGAGGGAAATCTGAGGATGAGGATGACATCTTGCCACTGTAGAGACAGTTTGTGCAAGGAGAGAATAATTGCTTCTTTTTGGTGGGGGCCCAATTGCTTATTTTTTGATGGGGGCCCAATTGCTTCTTTTTTGGTGGGGGCCCAAACAAACCAATAATTTCAGCCACAGTTGTGTGGCAGACCCTGTCGCTGAAATGATTGATTCATTAGAGTGTGCATGTACTGTTTATATAATATAAGGGTGGGTGGGAGGGACCTGCACCTCTGTTTCTTCTTTGCATTATGTGCTCTTTGGAGCCTAGTTTTTAAAAGTGCCATCCTGTCTGCCACTGCAGTGCCACTCCTAGATGGGCTAGGTGTTTGTGCCGCCCACTTGAGTTGCTTAGCTTAGTCATCCAGCTATCTCATTGCACCTCTTTTTCTTCTTTGCATGATGTGCTCTTTGGTGTCTAGTTTTTAAAAGTGCCATCCTGTCTGACACTGCAGTGCCACTCCTAGATGGGCTAGGTGTTTGTGCCGCCCACTTGAGTCGCTTAGCTTAGTCATCCAGCTATCTCATTGCACCTCTTTTTCTTCTTTGCATGATGTGCTCTTTGGGGTCTAGTTTTTAAAAGTGCCATCCTGTCTGACACTGCAGTTCCACCCCTAGATGGGCCAGGTGTTTGTGCCACCCACTTGAGTCGCTTAGCTTAGTCATCCAGCTAACTCATTGCATCTCTTTTTCTTCTTTGCATTATGTGCTCTTTGGGGCCTAGTTTTTAAAAGTGCCATCCTGTCTGACACTGCAGTGCCACTCCTAAATGGGCCAGGTGTTTGTGCTGCCCACTTGAGTTGCTTAGATTAGTCATCCAGCTACCTCATTGCACCTCTTTTTCTTCTTTGCATGATGTGCTCTTTGGAGCCTAGTTTTTAAAAGTGCCATCCTGTCTGACACTGCAGTGCCACTCCTAGATGGGCCAGGTGTTTGTGCCACCCACTTGGGTTTCTAAGCTTAGTCATCCAGCTATCTCATTGCACCTCTTTTTCTTCTTTGCATTATGTGCTCTTTGGGGCCTAGTTTTTAAAAGTGCCATCCTGTCTGACACTGCAGTGCCACTCCTAGATGGACCAGGTGTTTGTGCCACCCACTTGAGTCCCTTAGCTTAGTCATCCAACTATCTCATTGCATCTCTTTTTCTTCTTTGCATTATGTGCTCTTTGGGGCCTAGTTTTTAAAAGTGCCATCCTGTCTGACACTGCAGTGCCACTCCTAGATAGGCCAGGTGTTTGTGCCACCTACTTGGGTTTCTAAGCTTAGTCATCCAGCTACCTCATTGCACCTCTTTTTCTTCTTTGCATTATGTGCTCTTTGAGGCCTAGTTTTTAAAAGTGCCATCCTGTCTGACACTGCAGTGTCACTCCTAGATGGGCCGGGTTTTTGTGCCGCCCACTTGGGTTGCTTAGCTTAGTCATCCAGCGACCTCGGTGCAACCTTTTGTCCTAAAAACAATATTGTGAGGTACGAGGGGTTCAGAATAGACTGGAAATGAGTAGAAATGAATGTTATTGAGGTCAATAATACCGTCGGATCAAAATTACCCCCAAATTCTGTGATTTTAGCTATCTTTATGTTTTTTTTAAATTCATTTACATCCAAAGCCCGAAAGGGTGGTTTAGGTAAAACCTATCCATATCCAAAACACAAGCTGGGATCCAGATCCAAAACCAAAACACAAAACCCGAAAAGTGGATTTTGGTACTTACCGATAAATCCATTTCTCTGAATCCACTCGGGGACACTGGAACAGCTTATACTGTAGGTGTGTGTAAATTATATACACAGCTGGCTCCTCCCCCTTTATGCCTTCATCCTTCAGAATTTTACGGAGAAGAGGACATGAGACTACATACCTAATGCGAGGAGCCCACTGTAACAACAAATCAAACTGCATCCTTGAACTTTCTTAAAAGAAATTGACGCTGTTTGCACTAACTTTTTAATAAGAATACAGAATACTTCAGGCTGACAGCACAAAGGCGGGCGTTTGGTGCCCTGAGTGGATTCAGAGAAATGGCTTTATCGGTAAGTACTAAAATCCTCTTTTCTCTTTCATCCACTAGGGGACACTGGAACAGCTTATACAGTAGGGCACGTCCCAAAGTTACTCCCATGGGAGGGAGTGCTGTCCATGGCCTACAAAACTAAGCATCCAAATTTTGAATCTCTGGACGCAAACAAATCGAACTTATAGAATCTTGTGAACGTGTGTGCAGATGACCATGTTGCTGCTCTGCAAAGCTGAGTAGTGGAGGCACGTCTGGCTGCTGCCCATGAGACACCCACCAATCTGGTAGTATGGGCACCAACCTGAAATGGAACCCGTTTACCACCAGATATATAAGCCTGTCTAATGGTAAGCCTAATCCATCTGGCCAGAGTACTTCTTCGGACCATCATAAAGAACAAACAAATGGTCAGACTTTCTGATGGATGAAGTAACCTGTACATAAATCCTTAGAGCTCTTACCACTTCCAAAGACATGTCCCCTTCTGCAATTCCTTGAAAGGATGGGACCGCAATAGGCTGATTCACATGAAACCTCGAAACTATCTTTGGGAGGAACTCTGCCCTCGTACGGAGTTCTGCCCTATCGTTATGGAAAATTAGAAAAGGAATTTTACATGATAAGGCTCCCAGCTCAGAGACTTGTCTAGCTGAAGCTAAGGTTAGTAACAGAGTGATCTTCCAGGAGAGATACTTCAATTCTGCTCCTTCCAAAGGCTCAAAAGTTGTTGATTTCAAATATTCTAACACTAAGTTCAGGTCCCACGGTGCTGTGGGAGGATGGAAAGGAGGTTATATCTTCAGAACTCCCTGCAAGAAAGTTTAAACTTCGTGTAAGGATGCTAAACATTGTTGAAATAGGAGACAAAATCTGAACTTTCAAGGAACCTAATCTTAGGTCTCCATCTAAGCCGGCTTGGAGGAAATGTAGAAGTCTAGACAGGTGGAATTCTTTTGAAACTGATGTTCCTCTAGAACGGCACCCCAACCTCTGAGACTGGCATCCATTGTGAGGATCATCCAATTCCAAATACCGAATCTCTTGCCTGCTGCAAGATTTCTGTGTAATGACCACCAAATCAGTGAGGTTCAGATCTGTGCTGACAGCTGGATTCTTCGATGTAGAAGCCAGTGTGAACCTGCTCCCTAAGCCTTTGGGTTCATCTGGAATGGTCTGGAGTGAAGTCTGCCGTACTGTAGAGCCTCGAAAGATGCCACCATCTTCCCGAGAAACTGTACACATAGCTGTAAGGAAACCGTTTGGTTCTTTAATAACTGATCCACCAGCTTCCTTATATACTGGATCTTGTTCTCTTGCAGAAAAGACATCAATTGTATTGTGTCCAATAATTAGACCTTTGCGTTGGTATCAGGTTGGATTTCTTGAAGTTCACAATCCAACCGTGTTGAATGAGAATTTGATGAGTCATCTGAGCATCTCTGATCAACTGTTCCTGAGAGGGGGCCTTGATCAGCAGATTATCTAGATAAGGTATGATCGTGACACCTAACGCTCTCAATCTTGCGACCATTAATGCCATGACCTTTGTAAAAACTCTCGGGGCTGATGATAGGCTTAAGGGCAAGGCTCTGAACTGGTAGTGATCTTTCTCCAGTGCAAATCGTAAGTAGGCTTGATGAGGGGTCTAAATTGGTACATGAAGGTATGCATCCTTTATGTCCATGGACACCATGAACTCTTTTTGTCCTAAACCTGCAATAACCAACTGGATTGACTCTATCTTGAATCTGTAAACCGTTCGAAACTGGTTTAAAACTTTTAAATTGAGTATCGGTCTGACCGTCCCATTTTGTTTTTGGCACTACAAAAAGATTTGAATAAAATCCCATTCCTCTTTGAGAGTCCGGGATTGGTATAATTACGTGTGTGCGTAGTAATTTCTGAATTGCCGTCTGTAATGCCCTCACTTTCTGAGGACAGCGCGGTAACCCTGTTGTAAAAAAACTGACTGTGAGGGCGCTGTTGAAAATCTATCTGGTAACCTTGGGAGATTATTTTGTTTATCCAAACCTCTGGTGAGGTTTTGGCCCAGCTGTGCGCCCACCAAGGGGGACCCCAGGTGAGCTGGGAGACCATCATGCCATGGTCTTGTCAGCAGGTTTGTCATGCTTTCTGGCTGTTGTCTGGGAATGACCCCTACCTCTGCCTCCACGAGTTTGTGCACCAAAACCTCTTCCTCTGGCCCGAAAGGAATGTGATCTAAATGAATGAAACACTGGGCCTGAATAACCTCTCTTAACCTGTGGAGTGGTTCTCGCATAAGGGGTAGTTAGAAAGGTAGATTTCCTCACCGTTGCCTATTTGTCTACGCATTTACTATTGTTACTCTATGTGTATTATTATTAAATTGCAACATATGTTATTTTATAAGTGCTCCTTTTTTGTTTAGTCTATACAAACATCACACTATCTTTATCCTAAGGCATCCAGTTTGCCATATACTGTAGGAGCAATAAAACAAATTATTCACTAAGGTGCTTTTATAATTGTAATTTTATTTTAAGTGCCTATAGCGCCCGATTCCCTCAGGGTAATTGTTTCCCCTGTGGTATTGTTATATATACATCCAATATTTGATTGTGCCACACCTCCGTTTGCAAGCTTCACACCCCCACTGTATATGCTGTTCCAGTGTCCCCTAGTGGATGAAAGAGAAATATGGAATAGCTTAACATGTGTGTTTTGTCTTCACACCTTACTTAGGCCCATAGTGTTAGAAAAGGAGACAAAAAAGGAAAAACAATTAAACCATTGGGGGTCATTCCGAGTTGTTCGCTCGTTATTTTTTTCTCGCAACGGAGCGATTAGTCGCTAATGCGCATGCGCAATGTCCGCAGTACGACTGCGCCAAGTAAATTTGCTATGCAGTTAGGAATTTTACTCACGGCATTACAAGGTTTTTTCTTCGTTCTGGTGATCGTAATGTGATTGACAGGAAGTGGGTGTTTCTGGGCGGAAACTGGCCGTTTTATGGGTGTGTGCGAAAAAATACTGCCGTTTCTTGGAAAAACGCGGGAGTGGCTGGAGAAACGGAGGAGTGTCTGGGCGAACGCTGGGTGTGTTTGTGACGTCAAACCAGGAACGACAAGCACTGAACTGATCGCAGATGCCGAGTAAGTCTGGAGCTACTCAGAAACTGCTAAGAAGTGTCTATTCGCAATTCTGCTAATCTTTCGTTCGCAATTTTGATAAGCTAAGATTCACTCCCAGTAGGCGGCGGCTTAGCGTGTGCAATGCTGCTAAAAGCAGCTTGCGAGCGAACAACTCGGAATGACCCCCATTGTGCGTAATTCTCATATCCAGTATCATGTTAAAGTTATAGTTAAAGACGCAAATATCATATAGTATCTAAACTTGCATGGAGAAATTAGAGCTCTCTATCCCATATATCAGAATAGGATAAAATTGGTAAATTGGTAAATTTTAACTATAAAAAAGAAAAACAGCAGCAGGCATATGGTAAGTAGCAAACGTAGATTGTAAAAATATAATGTAAAGCTTATCTGTCTAATATCATGGAGACAGGTACATAAATATATATATATATATATATATATATATGTGTATATATATATATATATATATATATGTATATAAATATATATACATATAATTATACACACACACTCAGACTAAACTAAAGGAATCAAGAAAGCAATATAATGGGTTTAGCAAAATACTGATTTTCAGTCTCTAATCTATTCTACAGGTAACACTAATCCAGTGGTATACATTCAAATCAGGGCCAATGTGAAAATTTTAGTGGAGGAATCAATAAAACGACAAGCTGTCACTATAATTTATGTTTGCTCTAGTCCATTTTATAAAATCTCAATTGCTTTAAAGTAATCATACCTATTTTTAGAATTGAAAGTATACATTATTATCCTTGATGTAAATGCATGCATACCGTATTTTACAGTAAATTATACTGTACTTTATATGAGAGACAAAATAAACATTTATTTCACTATTGCTGTTCAGTATTAATCTTGACCCTTGGATATAACCTATTGCAGTCAGTGGATCAGCAAAAGTAATTAAGGTTTACTTTGAGGTCATGCTGAAGCAGATGGGAACAGTTAGTGAGATGGATTTGAATACATAATCTAGTGATAACTTCAGTTTCTCTTTTGTTTCATATGTTTCTATTACCCCTTTAACATCGCAAACCCGGGTCATATCTTGAATTTGAACATGGCTTCAACCCGTACACATCGCGATATTAACCTTGGTTATTCCCGGATTATTGCCGTGTTGGTGTCTTTTTGCTTAACCCGGATCATCCATGTTAAAACCAGTGTGATGACTTGATTGGTTCACAGTTTTCAACAAGAAAGGGAGGGGGCTGGGGAATGCTCACCGTGCAGCAATCATGGCCGACAGAGCATTTTACTGATGTTGCGATATGTTATCGCATCCTTGACTGTACCCGTTATGTGCCTACGTATTTCTTCTTCACCCCTGATCCGCAGCAAGTCCCTGCCTTCCTCACCATTCCAGTTTGCTATGGCTAATGAGGTCCAAAGGAGTGCCGAACTAGGTCCAAAGGAGTGCAGAACTGGTCCAAAGCAGTGCAGAACTGTGCAGCTTGCTTTCCAACATGTGTGCTCGCAGTGCAGTACAGTAAACAGATCTCAGCTGACATGGAAACAACCAATCAGCGCTATTTCTTCAGACATGGATTGAATATCCCGGGACTGTAGCTTTTTATTGCACAATAATCTGGGTCCGACACGTGATCAACCCTTCTTTTAACCCGTGTTGAAATACCGGGTTTGACATCCTGGGAAATTCAGTTTGGCGATTTCACACTGCACCTCGACCCGGGTCGACTCGGCAAAAACCCAGTAAAAAGCCGGGTTATTTTGGCGATGTGAAGGGGGTATATTTTGCAAAATGTAAACTGAAGATTTATCCTAATTTTTTTTGTTTTCAGCAATCAAAAATGAATCTTGAAAACTTTTGGCAGATGGATATAAGCTGTGTATTAGCATTTCTGGCATTTAACATTTCTCAAATGAGCAAAATCTCCCTTGTTTGATTTGCTGACTATTTGCAATATTTAACTATTAATTAGATTTTTAGTGAGATTGATTTATAATATTTCAAAAAATAGCTCACAAAGAACAGGTTTTTTTAACAGACTGTTAAAGTGTGTAAAAAAAAGTATATGCATGTTCAATTTGTTGTTGCCGTTACATTGTTTATAAAATTTGTTTAAAAAAAGCTGAAGAAAATGATTTAAAATGACTTACAGTATGTATTAAAAAAAAAACTTTTGAAGCCTCACAAACTGATATTCTCTATATGGAACATTTTTATTTAGGCAGTATCTTGTTATTTTTTAAAACAAAGTGCTAATATCGTATAACACTTGCTGGCTTGTTTATTGAGCTTATAATTAACAAGTGGCTTGCTTTGTTTTTCATGCTAATAATGAACTTGTTGCTTGTGTGGCCCACCTTTAATCTCCCATCTAGTGGGATACGTTATTTATTAGTGCCTCCACCCAAATCAGTACAGCTTTTGGGCTTGCTAGGCAATAACACTGAACAATATGAACGTTCTCGTTCATTAATGAACAAGAACTCGTTCATATTGTTTAGTGAGTAAGCACCAACGATGAACGATGCGCGGCCCCGCACTCGTTCATCATTGGTACCGGGTCGCTTATGTATGCAGGCCAATATGAGCAATCTCATCCATATTAGCATGCACTGCTATAGAGCCGGGTGACAGGGGGAGTGAAGAAACTTCTCTCCCCCATCACTCCCCCCCCCCCCTTCCCCGCTGCCGGGTCGCCCACCAGCCGTATCGGATGTCGGGCACCTCGGCGGTACGTCACCATGTGTGTAGGGGCATTAGAAATGCATTCAAGCCAGAAAATACAATTGTTATTCATGTATATATTAACACATCTTCTAATAATAAAGGACAACGTAGTTACAGGATTGTGATTCTTTATTTTGCTGGAATGCTGACTAATAGAGCCCCTAAACTACAAACCTATACTAATAATTGTTATTCTATCAGCTATATTATATATCTATATTCACATCTTTAGACTTGTCATTTAATATTTGAATGCCTCACACACTTTAGCATATTTATTTCTACCTCCTAACCCACTTAACCACTTCTTATACTGCAGTATTAGTCTCTGAATACCAATTGTTATAATATTTTAGATATATTCCAGCATTGGTGGTGCATATAGTGGTGTAAACCCTCTTTGCAAGTTGTATAATGTCTTTGTGGAGTGTAGCTTCAGTGTTGCTTTTAACTACAATTGCTGGTTAAACAGTAAGTTGTAGAGGAATTATTGTGCATTGGCACACTGTATAGAAGAATTAACTTAAATTTTGTTAAATCCACCTTTATGACAGGCAAACGACAGCATCTGGTTGGAGAGTGCAGTATTTCCTAGAGCAATGCAGATATAAACCTATACACTGTGTTATTCCTTCCTTTGGTTGTCACTTGGAATAATAGCAACATTTAAACTGAGCTAGTCCATCTAATTTGACTGTCTGCATCTTATTGCGTTCCAGTCCTTGGTCCTGACAGTATCCTCTCCTGTCTCTTTTGCTCAGGAACTGTAATACGTTATATTAGAAATGTTCAGTATATAATGATGCAAAATCTCTATATCAGCACTTTCTGAGTTGCCTTTCTAAATGTACAGTATAGTGCTGACAGTTGCAGGTGTGAGAGTAGGAGGACAGATTGCTATTCTTTCACTGCCTATCAGTCCTGATGGATACGCACTGAATTTAAGGAGCAAGTACCAACCTCTCCAGATGTATTGCAGTCAGTTCCTTACTGCACTGAAAGCTCCAGTCGCCTCCCTGATACATCCAATTGTAATCTCCACTTAGCACTCTCTCAAAGATATTGCAGCTCCTGACCCTCTCTGTCTGCTCTGTATCTAAGCAATTAAATATAGCTCTCTTAGGGCCTAAATCAGACCTGATCGTAGATGTGCTAAATTTAGCACATCTATGATCCATCTAGAGATGAGCGGATTCGTTTTTACTCGGATTTACTCGGTTCTCAAAACCGCATCTTATTGGCTCACGGATGTCACGTGTTTTGGATAGCCATTCAGATGCCGTTTTGAGAACCGAGTTAATCCGAGTAAAACCGAATCCGCTCATCTCTAGATCCGTCACACTGACATGCGGGGGAACACCCAACAAAGGGCTAGTCCGCCCCACATGTCAGGCCCTACCCCCCCCCTCACACAAGTACAAAAGCATTGCACAGCGGCGATGCTTTTGTACTTCACGAGTAGCTCCCTACCAGCCCAGCCTGTCAATCAGGTAGAGGCGATCGCAAGGCTGAGATGGCCGTCAGCTCCCTGGCATGCACCGGTGCACTGTGGCACCAGCGCATGTGCAGTTCAATCAGACCTGATCGGCTACTGTGCGAAAACACATAGCAGCGATCAGGTATGAATTAGGACCTTACTGCAACTCACCGTTTCTGTGTGGTGTGCTCTCTCCTCAAAGGCATTCTGCCTCCTCTCAGATGTCATTTTACTTCTGGCACCCACCTCTGCAACTCCCCCTGTCACACAGCAATCCCCTCTCAGAGATCTCCTCACAGGCAACAGGCTACTTTCTCTACTTTAAGGTACAGTAGCACACATTTCGGGTGTCTTTTCCCTTATGTCCCTTGGAGGGCACAGGCTCCATCTCTCTCACTCTGCGGTAACTCCCCTCAACTGTCACCTTTTTTTTAATGTTTCTGCATATTTTATGTTTAATTAAAATTAAATGTAGAAAATATCTAATAGCCAGTGTTCTTAATAAACAAACTTTGTATATATTTATTTTTTGTTACATACTGTATATTATCCAAATAACAGCTAGTTATTCATGATGAAATAATGGACAAGATTATCGGCTAGATGCATCATCGCTTGGAAAGTGATAAAATGGAGAGTGAAAAAGTGCCAGCCAATCAGCTCCTAACTGCCATGTCACAGGCTGTGCTTGAAAAATGGCAGTTAGGAGCTGATTGGCTGGTACTTTTTCATGCATCTGGCCCACTATCAGTCATGAAAATATTAAATCAATAATTTCAATCATACTAAATTCTTTGTGTGATATAACTCTTTCATGTATTAAAAACACATAACCTGTTAAGAGACTGGGAAATACCTTTTGTTCCATCATTATATTTGGCCTTCTGAAGGTTATTCTATGCTAGAGGTCAAAAAGATCTACAGCACAATTACAATTCATGAAACTAATCCAAATTACTTTTTTTTGTGGAAATGCTAAGCATTGCAGAGATAAACGGCAGTACATTTGCATCGATATTTAGTTAAAGAGAACAGAATTTGTTTTAAATGTAGGTAATTTATTCCATTAGTTTTGTCTATATTTACTTTAAAATGTCATCAGATTTAATATGGCTTTCTCCAGCCATTTATCTTTAATCCTATTTCAAAACTTGCAATACTGTAGCTACAAGGACATACAAATCAATGACTACAATATAACTCAATTATTTATAAGTTTAAATATTAATTATTAAACTCATATATTGTTTATTTTTTATTGATATTTATATGCAAACATATTGCAAACAATATTAGTAAGTAAAACTGATCAGATATCAGGTTTTACTGTAATAGTCTAGTGCCATTTGTACTAATAACAGCTAACAACTGATTGGTTGCTGTGGGTTACTGCACATTTGTTCTGGTTATATTTGTCCAGAAATGTTGTAGTCAAATAAAAATAAAAATAAAAAGATCAAGGCATTATACAAAAAAAAGTATTTGAATTTGTAGTGGTGTCTGTGTTGCAATCTGTGTCTAGACTAAACTAGAATAAAGGCGATAGGTGGAATTATCTTCCAAGGAGTGTAATGGAAAGAGTTAACGCAAGTTAGAGGATAAAATTATAGTTCTAGAAGAAGGAACATGTCAATAGCAAAGTGTGTGCTTCTAGAAAAAGAATAAGACAATTGATACTGGTGAACTTCACACTGAAACTAGTAAAGGTGCAGTCCAGTATTTCAGGAAGCTCAATCAGAAGGGGCCAGATGTACTAAGCCTGAAAAGTGATAAATATCACAGTGATAAAGTACCAGCCAATCGGCTCCTAACTGTCATTTTTCAAACACAACCTGTGACATGACAGTTAGGAGCCGTTTGGCTGGTGCTTTATCACAGTGCTATTTATCACTTTTCAGGCTTAGTACATCTCCCCCAAGATATGTTGCCTGGGACAGCAGTGTTTCTGGGTTTTAACCATTTAACTGAGTAATATTTTTGTGATTGAATTAGGCTAAGAAAATCTCTTTGAAACATACAGTATCTGACATGCTTTTATGTATTTAAATTTGTTTTACAAATATCTTTATTTGGGTTTCACACAAAGAAAATAATACAAAACATAACAGTAAAAGAAAAGAAAAATACATTCCAAACGTTATATCCGACATCAGACATCACATGTTAATGCAATACAACATTTATTATGGAGAAAAGAGTATCTGAAGAAATACTGTATACTAGAAGTGTTCAGTACTGTATACTAGAAGCAATTAGTACATAAGCAAGGATACACTGGGGGCAGATGTATTAACCTGGAGAAGGCATAAGGATGTGATAAAACAGTGATACGTTCAAGGTGATAAATGTACCAGTCCGCTCCAATATGTAAATTTACAGTTAGGAGCTGATTGGCTGGTGCATTTATCACCTTGCACTTATCACTGGTTTATCACTTCCTTATGCTGTCTCCAGGTTAATACATCTACCCCACTATGTGTTAAAAAATCAGTTAGACAAGTCTAGTTTATGTAACTATTATTGATTTATATTGGTATTGTGAATCCGACATATATATTTATATTTGGATAAGAACAATCAGAAATAAATAAATAATGTAGCATAAGGACAGGGGATGAGTACAATATGGGCCACTAAAACAAGTAATTAATACAAAATATAATGAACATGTGATGTAACTGTCAAGCATCATATAGAATATAGAGGAAGGGATTCCCTTATATTTTAAGTATAGCTATTTATTGTCAGTAATAGGCTGAGAATATGAGTCAGGGCAATTCCAAAAATTTCCTATACAGATACCATTCAGTGAATTTAAAAATCTTGAATACGGATGACTGTGTATCAGCAGGCAATATATCAAGATATGATATCCATTTTAATGATCCCCTTCTCAGTGTCTGGTATAGCAGATTGCCTATCTAGATATATAAATTTCAATTAACAACTGAGTAACTGCATTGAGAGTGGGATGTGAGTGTGAAACCCATGTTGTCAATACTACTTTTTTGGCAACTGTTACCAACATGGTAAGATAAGGTCTCAATCATAGAAGGTCTTGATTGAAATTCCAATTGTGAAAGTTGGCACGTAAAAGGGATAAAGGATCTAAGTGAACATTATGTGAGAATTTTTCACATATAAAAACTACTATCTTATACCACAATTTCTTAACAACTCAACAAAACCAGACATTATGAATAAATATAACAGAGGAGGCTTTATATTTCACTAATATTTAATTTTCCTCTAGTACAAAGTGTTTCTGTTGTGCTTGCGAAATGTAGGCCAAATTCAAATGTTATCGTGGATCTCAGCACCCGCGAGTGCCCACCGACAGCTATTCAAATGTTGCTGCCGACGGGCACGAGAAGTTCATTTCAGCTCACCAACCCCTGGAAGTGGTGAGTTGAAATGCACGTAAAGAAACCCGTTTGGAGGCATAAATGGATCTTTTCACACTCGAGATCATTAGTTTAACCGGGTTTAGGTGCTTTGCGCGCCTAATCCCAACTCTAATGGGCATGATCAGCGTGATAAGTAGGGACAGTTGAATGTTGTCCCGCTATCTTCCATTACTATAGACAGTAGATTGGGCACAGTTAAACAATTGAATTCTCCACTATGAATCAATTTTATATGAACTTCTTGTAAGGAGGTTTCTTAGTGTATAATGAAAGTTTTGAAAGAGAGCAGGAATATCTACAATGGAGGGGAAACTTGTGACAAGACATTATTGACAAATTGTTGGGGGTTCACTACGATCTGCCGGCGGCCGGCCTCCCAGCGACCAGCATACCGGTGCCGGGAGGCCGGCCGCTGGCTTACCGACAGTGTGGCGAGCGCAAATGAGCCCCTTGCGGGCTCGCTGCGCTCGCCACGCTACGGGCACGGTGGCACGCTACGCGCGCCACACTATTTTATTCTCCCTCCAGGGGGGTCGTGGACCCCCACGAGGGAGAATAAGTGTCGGTATGCCGGCTGTCGGGCTCCCAGCGCTGGTATGCTGGTCACCGGGAGCCCGACCGCCGGCATACTGAAGACCACCCCTTGTTGGAGTAGTTTAGCACATAAGTATCTAGTTCTATACGTAGTTGTCCGAACAACTGATAATAGAGACATAAGGAAATCTGGGTCATCTGTGGTGTGCTTAGCTATTTGAAGATATGAAATGCCTTATCTGTAGGTAAGTAAAGTAGTAATGTTAACTAAAAATATTTTTTTGTCTACCCACCTGGGTAGAAATTATCTGCAGTTCTCAGAATACCTTTAGCTTTCAATTGAACATACTGTAAGTATAACTGCCCAAACCAGGCAAGAACTGAAGGTCACCCCACAATGGAATCATATTAGAACAACATGGATTTCTATTTAATTTTTTGGTTATGGCCCACCATGCTTAGTAAGTGTCTGTGAAGAAGATATTGGCAAACAGATGTGGAGGGACCTCTGATTTGGGTACCGAAGCAGAGGGCCTGGGGAGTATGAAGATAATAATGCACAATCCAGAGCAAAAACAGTATATACAGTATGTCACACTCCAAGAGCCAGTCTGCTATGCAATTACTTTCTTTTTTAATAAGAAACAGTCAGTAGGTCAGGTAGGCCTAGCCCTCATTTGCTGTGAGCTAGATGTTATTTGGCCCTCAAAATATAAGGAGTCCAATCTTCCAGATAAAATATGATATAGGATGTTCCAAAAGTTTAATGCCTGAGTTGGAAATGCAAATTGGGATCATCTGCATAGTGGAATGACATTTTGGGAAAATTATTGTTTTAATCATGACTATTCACCCTAACAAATATAGAGGTTGTGGATTCAACAGAATCTCTAAATAAAGCTAGGCGAAGGTCAATGTTTCTGACCATAATGCCCTGATATAATGGGGATTGCCTTAATGCAATCACTAAAGTTTATAATGCCACTGCAAACAGTAAAGGGGAGAGTGGGCAACCCTGTCTCGTACCCTGGTGAATCAAAAAGGGTCTGGGAGATACCCATTACATAAAATTTGAGTGGTAGGGTGGGAATATAATAATTTAGGATAACTAATACATTTGTCAGAAATCCCAAATCTTTTAAGAGAATCAAACAGGTGGCCCCAGTAAACATTGTCAAATACTTTCTCTGCATCTAGTGATAGGATTGCTTAAGGTGTAGAGTTATTGGAAGAAAGCACAGAGTGGATAACAGCCAGTACTTTCCTAATGTTCACTGTAGAGTTCCTGCCCATAATAAAGCCTGTCTGGTCTGGATTAATTATATGAGGTAAGAAAGTTTTCAATCTTTCTGCCAAAATCTTAGTCAACATTTTATAATTAATATTAAGCAAAGAGATCAGACAGTAGGATCCATAGTCTGACAAATTGCTGCTTGGTTTTGGAAGCACATTAATTATAGCTGAATTGAAATATACAGACACAGAGTCTGAGGAAAGAAGCCAATTATGCAGTTAAAATTGGAGTTATTCAAGGGGATAACATTTTATAGTACTCCACGGTAAATCCATTGGGGCCCAGGGCTCTCCCTTGATTGAATCAGCTGGAGACACTTCCAATTCAGTGATCAGAGCAGTTAGGAAATCTAGCATGGTGGGAGAACCTAGGCACAGGTAAACCTTCCCAAAATTATGGAACATTTTGAGGAAGGGGTATTGTGGGGGTGGAATGCAAATCAGCATAGAAATTTTTCATAACCAAAGCAATCTGAGCATTAGAGGACGTATTCGAGCCACCAGCCATATGGAGGGGTCATGCAACCATCAGCGGTCTTTTTCCACATAACAAATTAGTAAGAAGCCTGCCAGACTTGTTTCCAAACTTGTAAAATCTATGGTCTTTATGAAAACAGAAACTAATTTTCAATTTAGAGAAAAGTGAGTCTTGGCTTCTAAGTACTGAGTCCTATTAGCTAAAGTATTGTGGGATGCATATGTTTGAAATGCTGCAGTTAAGGCTTGCTGATCTTGAATATAATCTGCCTTGAAAGATTATTTCAGAGATGAATGTAAGTAATTATTTTGCCTCTCAATATAGCCTTTGTAAACTGCCAAAAAAACAGGATAATCCTCAATGAGTGTCAAATTGATTATTCTATATTCTTCCCAGACAGCTTCCAATCGCTGTCTAAATTTCAAAGCTTGGGAGATGGCAGATGGGAAGTGCCAGGATCTGAAGGGGCTTCAATGAATATTAGTATTGAGGCCAAACCAACACATGGTCTGATAAACATATAGGTTCCCTTTCAATTTTAGGAATGCTCGGTAACAAGATGACAGAACACAATACATAATCTATTCTTGATAGTGTCCCATAACCTGTGGATAGGTAAGAAAATTCCTTTTCAGTAGGGTGATACAGTATCCACATGTCTAGTAGCTGCAAACATATCATAAATGTAGGAACACCTAATTTGTCTGGAGTTGGGAATTGCTTGTCTAACTGTGTGGACGAAATCAGATTAAAATCCCTGCAAATAATTAAGGAATTATTAATAAAGGGGGCTAAATTTTGCTAACAAATTTTGAAAAAACATCTTAGAGTAAACATTTGCAGCATATACAAAAACAAATATCTAGAATTTCTGGAATTCACACTAGTCACATCACAGTGAAAGAAGTGACCACTAGGAACAGCTTCCATAGTTTGTAATTCAAGATTGAGGTGTTGTTTTACCAGGATTACAACACCCCTAGATTTGGAGTTATAAGGAGCTAATGCCAGCACCTTTCATTTAAGAAGATTCAAATTAATAACTTAAGTCACCACCAGGTGTGTCTCCTGCAAACAATATAATATCTAAATGTAATTTATTAGCATACAATAAAATCTTTTTCTCTTATGTGGAGAATTAATTCCTCTTACATTCCAAGACCTGATTTTCTAAGACAACATCAGAAAGCTCTAAAGGGTGAGAAATTATAAGAAACAGGTCCACATGGTTTGCAAAGATTTATGGGGAGAGGCATGTGTCCCTAAAATATGACAAGTAGCAGCCCTACTAGTGGATCAGGGTTGGGGAAACAAAGGAAAGAAGCAGACAGGGTGGTACATAGACAAAACTTCAACCAACCACCATCAGGTGGCAGCATAATCATAAAAGACTACTGGCTGTAAATGTAGATAAAAAGAAAAATTCATAATAAGAGAGAAATGTTACCCTGAACAGAACATTTTAAACCATCTATTTATAAGGCATCAGCAACCAGATATGCAATGGGTATACCATGTAAATAGCATGTAAAGTAAACACACAAACAAAAGAGGAAAAGTAAAGGCATTGAGACATGCATCAATACAGAGCAGGGATGCATAATAGTCATATTATAACAGTAAGAACATTAAAGAGTGAGTGTTTATCTAACAAAACAGGTTTGGATTAATAAATAGGAACAGGGAGTTCTCAAAAGGAGAAAAAAAAACCAATCCACATAAGCTTGTCGATCCTGTTCAGCGCAATCTTCCTCAGCCAAATACACCTGAGTGTCATCCACAGTGTTAAAGTTCACAAATGAGGAGCCATCAAATATATGTAAATAAGCAGGATAAAGTAGTGCAAACGTTCTCCCACATTTAATGAGTGTGGCACAAAGCGTGGAAAATTTGTTCCTGGCTTTGGTTAGTTCTGCTGAATAATTCTGAAAGAGGAAAATCTTATGTCCTCTTTAGATAAGATCACGTTTCTTGTGAGAAGTACTCCAAAATGCTTCTTTGTGTAGACAATTTAAGCATTGAAATAAAACAATGTGTGGTCGCGCTCCAGCATGCATGCATTGGGGTCCCACCCCATGTGCTCATTTAATTATCAAATCAGAACAAGAGTCACTTATCTGCAGTAAATCAGGCAATAAATACAGGAGCACCGGCCGCAGAGGTGGCCCTAACCAATATGATGCCCTAGGCAAGATTTTGGCTGGTGCCCCCTAGCACCGCCGCTAGTTCTGCAGGAGGTGCCTGGCATGAGTTAGCTGGCAGCTCTGCTTACATCGGGCGCCCTTTGTTTATGAAAATGCATCTTATTTGCATTACTATGTGGCTAGGATGCACAAGCAACTTCTGCTGATTAAAATTATATGCAGCATGCCTATATTCTGTGTGCGACTGCGGCTATTTCTGCATATGAAATTCTACATTACAGTGATTTCCAGGACTACACTGCAATGAAGCATTTCGTATGCAGACACAGCCGCAGTCATACACAGAATATAGGCATGCCGCATATCATTTTAATCAGCAGAAGCTGCTGGTGCCCCTAAGCATACCAAATGCCCTAGGCATTTGCCTAGTTTGCCATGTGCCTAAGACCGGCTTTGACCGGCCCATTAAGAGGCTCAGGTAAAAGCATCACACTGATATAACTTCTTCTAGATCTATTCTCAAGGTCATCAATCTTGTTCCAAAGATGGTTTCGGGATCTCCGAGTCGGCTGCAATGAGGACACATCAGAATATAATTCCCCCATTCTCTGCTCAGTTTCTTACATTTTCTGAGTTACCTAATAAAGCTGGGTAGTAATGTTGACTGGCTGCACTTGTAACAGTGGCTCAATGGCATCTCTGATACCCACTATCATGTCCCCATATGTCACTGGAGTATCTGAAGATGTCACAGAGCGAATAGGCAACCTCTGAGATACAGAGTTAAGATGTCTCACCTGCATAGAGGAGCACTGTGTAGGGGAAGGAGGCACTGAGTCAGCTTCATTGGCAGTGTCTGCAGCATCTGGTGCCATATTGGATTCCTGCTCTTCTTTCTGTTAAAATGCTTTTATTAAAAAAAAATATATATATATATTTTACTATTTTTTTAAATATCGGTAAACATTTATGGTTGAAATATCAATCCATCAATGACAAGGAACATCATGACCATGTGGTCCCTACATTTTAAACTTGTCAAATGCCTCTATACACAAAAGTTATTTTTGAAACTTTTATTTTCAACAGACACCAGTAACAATGACACGTGTTATACAGATACAGTGACAGAAAAAAATATACAAAGTACAAGGTCCTCTTTTTTGTGCACAACATAAAGGGGAGAAAGTGAGGTGGAAGTTTATAGGATCAATGTAGAGTTAGGTGAGGAATGGGGATAATGGAATATTGATAAGAATGGAGGGTTAAACCATGGCAAGGAAAAATGTTAGTTCCAAGGTAGCGATGGGTAGAAAAAAGTAGATTGTGGTCCTCTGAAGGTCCTGATCTTGGTATGATATGGACAGTTTTACATTTACTGAATAGTCAAGCAGCTAAAACTTTTGGTAAACATACCAGTCTAATTATCAGATTATAAGTAATATTTTGATTCATATGACATAACAGATATGGGTTTTGGCCCTGTACAGGGTCCAGTTGTTTCCAGTGGGAAGCGATAACCAAATTGTCTCCAGTCAATATGTAAGAGAATAATTTTATTGGGTATCTGGAATAATGATTTTGTGTAGGAAAAAAATAAAAGGAATATGTATGGCCTTGCATAAAGACTTCTTAATCATAATAAAAATAATAGAAAGAGGTATATCTAGCACCAATCTATGATTTAGTTATACTGTTTACCTGAGGCTTTCAAGTGGGTAGTTACTCAGCTTCCTAACTTAATTACATAAAGAGAGAACAAAGAAAATGAAAGCGCTGGTCTTCAGTCTAAAAAGGATATTTATTAATCCCAGCAATTTATTTATCACATATTAATCAATAATATCTTCAAGCGTAATATATATATATATATATATATATATATAAAACCAGTCTGAATAAAAATACTATTTCTAGTAACATATTACTATACAAAGCACTGCTTATTTAGTTTATTGAAACACCTGTAAAGGCCGTTATGTGGGTTTCAATATGGATCTAAAGGACCCCATACACTAACGCGACATGTCCGACCCTCATGTAGCAGGCGATCACCCCGGCAGCCTCCCGGGTGGCAGGATCGCATAAGATACATCATATGCGGCCCTTTTGCATATTGTATGCAAAAGGACCGCATACAATGTATCTTATGCGATCCCAGCCATGCCTGCGGTGTCAGACATGATCGTTAGTGCAGCACATTCAATCTAGGGGATCCGATCCAATGATCATCGGAACGCGCACTGGATCGGATCGAAAACACCTCCAAAATGCCGATTTCACCTGATACAGTATATCAGCATGAATGCCCAAAATCGGATGAAATCGGGCATTATTGTTCTAGTGTATGGGGCCTTTAAGAGCTATTAGTGCTAGTATTTTATGAACTCACAATCAGGGGTGTATCTAGGGGTCTGAGCACCCCTGGCAAAGTAAGAAACTGGTGCCCCCCCCAGATTTGATGTTTGGAAGGCTGAAAAAGGCGCGTGGCCATACAATAGTACCCCCACTTCAAATTGCACCACACAGTAGTACCCCTCACTCACATTACACCACACCACACAGTAGCGTTCATTCAGTGCCATATAAACTATACATTTTTGTGCCCTGTGCAAGAAAGAGAGTCGGTAGCCGCCTCCATTATATTTGTACCACTTGTACACATTACACCTAACCACACAGTAGGGACACCACCGTCTGCCTGCAAGAGACAGAGCGGCCAGCAGGTACAGCGTGCCACTGTCTTGCGGGATCCCCCTTCACTGTTCTGCGAGACTACCTGTGATTGGAGGAGCTCCTCAGCGGCAGCTGTTACAGAACAGCTGAACTGCAGGAGTGAGACTCATCCAACAGACAATGGACATTGTGGGGGCCCCGGGACTGCCGCCCCTGCCTTAATCCGGCCATGCCCATAGGCAGTACCTGTGTAGCACTGCAGATAGCAGCCACTGGAACTTGAGCCGGAGTCCAGCACAGCGCCCGCACTACAGTGAGGAATGGAAACTCTAAATAAACTACAGTTCCCAGCAGTCATTACTGCCAGGAGGTCCCGGCAGCAAGGGCTGCTGGGATCTGTAGTTTAAATCGCATTTCTTCACTGTAGTGCGTGCCGGACACCGACTCAAATTCCAGTGGCTGCTATCTGCTGTGCTACACAGGTACTGCCTCTACTAATTGATTCTACACCCTGGCTCAATAATTATTTCAAATATTAATTTTTCCATGAAAGGTGGAGGGTGGTAAATCACTATATATATATATATATATCGGTTTTTTTACTTTTTTTTGTCATGGTCATGCTTAGCTGCTGGACTTTAAATGCATAAACACTTCCTGCTTGTAAAGTATGCAGTGAATGTACCTGTGGTTTTATATGCCTATTGGAAAAAGTGATTGATCGCTGCATGCTTGGAAACACTGCAACTATGAGGCTCTTTTGGCTACTTATGTCTGTTTCAATAGGTAATCTAATATTGCTATTTGGAAGAAAACGCAGTTATCACAAATCTTGTTTTATAAACTTGCTTGAAAGTGTGACTTAACACTGTATGCTGGAATTATAGGAATTAACACATGTTTGGCTATGTTTGCCTGCTTTTAAATGGTGATCTAATACCTTTTACTAAAAAATAAAGCAGCCAATGTTAAAGAATGATCTAACATTGTATGTTGAAAGTTTGGAACTAACATGCTTTTGCATACATTTATTCACCTCAAAGAAGTGCAACAAACAAGTTTTTGTTAAAGGTAATTTATTTGGGTTCATCATAAGATATTTATAAAATGTATTCCTACATAGGTTTAATATTAAGGAGAAGCTTGACTGTTGGTTAAATAATTCCAATGCTAGTAATTAGTGTGTGATATAAGTAATATATTTGTTGAAAAATTCATATTTGCACTAATTATTGTTTCCTATTGTTTAGCTTGAAATAATAATAATAATAATAATAATAATAATAATAATAATAATAATAATTTTATTTATATAGTGCTCTTTCTCCAACAAGACTCAAGGCACTTTACAGACATAAAAGAAAACCTTAAGCACACAGAAAGCATAATCCATGATTGGTGTAGACATTTTGAGTAATAACTTCCAAGGGTTGTGTATTCCACCCTCACAAGGTACAAGGTGTGGCAGCCATCTTGGCGCACTGCGTAGGATTACCCAGGGTGGAATGGTCTACCCCTAGAAGAGATGACACAAAATGCGGGTGATTTCAGAGTCCTAAAGTTCAGAGTAAGATTAAAAAAAAACCACAAGGTCCATGCATATTTCATCCCATCCACAAGCATACCAGATGATGCAGCCATGTTGGACGCACTTCAAAGGTTACACTGTGGGAGGTGAGCCATACAAGTGCACAGTGCATAAATGGAAAAACTGACACCTGTGTAGTTTTGCTGCCTTGCCTTTTCTGACTCTTAGATCCATATTGGAACCCACATAATGGCCTTTACAGGTTTTTAAAAAAACTAAACAAGCAGTGCTTTGTATATTGATATGTTATTAGTCTTTTTATTCAGACTGGTTTTATATATACACTGCTCAGGAACACTAAAATAACACATCCTAGATCTGAATGAATGAAATAAAATACTTTGTTCTTTACATAGTTTACATAGTTGAATGTGCTGACAACAAAATCACACAAAAATTATCAATGGAAATCAAATTTATTAACCCATGGAGGTCTGGATTTGGAGTCACACTCAAAATTAAAGTGGAAAAACACACTACAGGCTGATCCAACTTTGATGTAATGTCCTTAAAACAAGTCAAAATGAGGCTCAGTAGTGTGTGTGGCCTTCACGTGCCTGTATGACCTCCCTACAACACCTGGGCATGCTCCTGATGAAGTGGTGGATGGTCTCCTGAGGGATCTCCTCCCAGACCTGGATTAAAGCATCCGCCAACTCCTGGACAGTCTGTGGACTGGTGGATGGAGCGAGACATGATGTCCCAGATGTGCTCAATTGGATTCAGGTCTTGGGAACGGGCGGGCCAGTCCATAGCATCACTGCCTTCGTCTTGCAGAAACTGCTGACACACTCCAGCCACATGAGGTCTAGCATTGTCTTGCATTAGGAGGAACCCAGGGCCAGCCACACCAGCATATGGTCTCACAAGGGGTCTGAGGATCTCATCTTGGTACCTAATGGCAGTCAGGCTACCTCTGGCGAGCACATGGAGGGCTGTGTGGCCCCCCAAAGAAATGCCACCCCACACCATTACTGACCCACTGTTAAACCGGTCATGCTGGAGTATGTTGCAGGCAGCAGAACGTTCTCCTTGGCGTCTCCAGACTCTGTCACGTCTGTCACATGTGTTCAGTGAGTACCTGCTTTCATCTGTGAAGAGCACAGGGTGCCAGTAGTGAATTTGACAATCTTGGTGTTCTCTGGCAAATGCCAAATGTCCTGCATGGTGTTGGGCTGTAAGCACAACCCCCACCTGTGGACGTCGGGCCCTCATACCACCCTCATGGAGTCTGTTTCTGATCGTTTGAGTAGACACATGCACATTTGTGGCTTGCTGGAGGTCATTTTGCAGGGCTCTGGCAGTGCTCCTCCTGTTCCTCCTTGCACAAAGGCGGAGGTAGCGGTCCTGCTGCTTGGTTGTTGCCCTCCTACGGCCTCCTCCACATCTCCTGATGTACTGGCCTGTCTCCTGGTAGCGCCTCCATGCTCTGGACACTACGCTGACAGACACAACAAACCTTCTTGCCACAGCTCGCATTGATGGGCCATCCTGGATGAGCTGCACTACCTGAGCCACTTGTGTGGGTTGTAGACTCCGTCTCATGCTACCACTAGAGTGAAAGCACTGCCAGCTTTCAAAAGTGACCAAAACATCAGCCAGAAAGCATAGGATCTGAGAAGTGGTCTGTGGTCACCACCTGCAGAACAACTGCTTTATTGGGGGTGTCTTGCTAATTGCCTTTAAATTCCTGTTGTCTATTCCATTTGCACAACAGCATGTGAAATTGATTGTCAATCAGTGTTGCTTCCTAAGTGGACAGTTTGATTTCACCGAAGTGTGATTGACTTGGAGATACATTGTGTTGTTTAAGTGTTCCCTTTATTATTTTGAGCAGTGTATATATATATATATATATATATATATATATATATATATATATATATGTTTTAAATGCTCCTGTGTAACATGTAAACATCCTATCCCTGGAGACACGTTCTTTCACCCTCACTCAGGTAAAAAATTTACCATCAGACATCACTTAACATGCAAATCACAATTTGTAGTGTACCAAAATATATAGGTAAAACTACTAGAAAATTTAAAGAAAGAATGGCTACTCATAGGTCCAGTATTAAATTAGCATTTTCCATCAGGTTGGAAGACTGGGTAGAGATGAGGATTTTGAAGTATGATTGTTTAGCAAGGGAAAGGGCAGTACTGAAGGATGAAAGCATGAATTTGAAATGGAGGAAGTCTGCTTTAGAGTGTGATTTCCTCAACTGTAGCTCGGCAGTACGTGAGCATTTTTGTAGATATCTGGTGCATTTGGTGTGCCAGGGTTGAGGTGTTGATCTGCGAAGGTGAATAGTGGTTGGCGGAGCAACAGAGTCAAGGGCAGAAGTAAGAGATGCACTGTATAGGGATGTGGCTTGTTCAGGGCATGTGTGAGAGAGAAGTAAGTCAAACAGGGAGGATAGAGATGAGGTGTCAATAGCCTCAATGTTACGCTTAGTGATGGTAGCCTTAGGAGGGAGAGATGGGGAAGCAGAGATAGATAAGTTGAAAGAGAGCAAGTGGTGGTCAGAGGGGGAAAAGGGGAATTGGAGAAATCAGAAATATCACAGTGGTGAGTGAAAACCAGATCCAGTGAGCTCCTGTTCACATGGGAGGGTGAGGTGGTCCACTGGGAGAGACCAAGTGAATAGGTGAAGTTAAGGAGTTTAGAGGCAGGTGTTTTTGTGGGGTTATCGATAGGGATGTTGAAATCACCTAGAATAATGGAGGGAATGTCAGAAGAGAGAATGTGAGTGTATGTAACATATGTGCTGGGTGCAGGTGTCTGGTGAGCAGCGTGTCTTCCAGCCACCGCTGAACTCGAGATGCTGCATTCAGCTACACTCTCCTTCAAATCCCACCTCCAGACCCTTGAGAAAGCTACCCAATGGGAGCCTGGGGGTGGGCTTAACAGGAGGTGCTATGCCAAATGCTGAGTCCCGGGTTCAGCTGCAGCTGAAAGATTACACACAGCGCTGCCAATTCCCTGACACCTGCAGCCAGCACATACTGTACTGTTACATACATCCCTGCATTCTGTTGTTTCTGTTTATCTGATCTTTGGTTCCTTTTAGGTGTTCATATAATACTTATTATAAAAGTAATCGGAATTGATTGAATGCCTTGGACTCTATTTTATTCATGGAGACATTGGACTCTATCCTGAACATTTCTGCAGGAACAACAAAACAGAAGATGTGACTGTCATTGTAACATGTGTGTTATTTTTCATGCATCTCTTATATCTTGTGATTTTGTGTATGGTGCGCCCACTCCTGGTGGGGCCACAGCCATGTGTATTCCCGTTCCTGGGTGACACATGGATGTGGGTCCCGTTATGCTGGATTTCGTACACCGTAGACAATACATAATACCAGTGTGTTGGACAATCTATTTAACATGTTTGTAAACTTTTAACAGCTTTCCACGTGCTAAACAACTGTTTTAATATTGGAACTATGGGGTTGCCATAGCAATCTCTATACATCACAGTACGTGGAGTTTTATACTATGCACCTTGCCAGTAATGCAAGTGTTATGTTGGAGAGAAGTCCCTCTGATCGATAGCGGCCGATCTACACTCATCGCGGAAGTGATGAGTTGAATGCATGGACGCAGCAGTGGAATGCAAATTGCATCACTGGCGAAGGTCCGGAAGTCATCACTAGTATACATGACAAGTGGAACGCGTGGAGGCCGTAATTGGAACGCAAATCGCGTCACTAACAAGGGTCCGCAAGTTATCCCCAGAATATCGGTCTGTGCCGCGGTGAGGTACCAGTGGCGCAGCCTGTTATTATCTTCCATTCCCATATAGAATTATATGGTAAGGGAACCCTTGAGATGCATCACAATTGCATGGAGAAACGTTTTAAATGCGGAAACACCATGCACATTGTGATACGCCCACTTCCTGTCTGGTGACTTCACTGGAATAAAAATGTTTTTAATCATACAGCAAACTAGCCAATGCATTTGATACTGGCTTTCTATAATAAGGCTTTCAATTTTAAGTGCAATACTTTGTAATTATCTATTAAATTCAAAAATTAACAATTAAGTGTGAGGTCACTTCCTGCACTTTCTATTGGTCAGGGCCCAGTTACATAGCATGGGGTTTCACAGTGCCCACATGTCTTGGGGAAGGCTCCTGCTGAGCTGAAACGCGTCGACTATACTGGGCACTGTGAAACCTCCCTCAACTTCAGGAGATTATTATTGAGGTATTGTTTTATCCTTATCTGCACTTTATGAAGTCCAGAACTTTTTAGATTTTGTTTGACTTTGGTTTTTTTTGTTTTAATTTTAAAGAAGAAGAGTATGCTGGCTTTTGTACATGTCCTTCCATTTTTGTTCTGTATTTGTATACATCCCAACTATGGGAATTTCTGTACGATAATTTTTTTTAAAAGATATGGATTGATTGGCACATTTTTCATTTTTCATTTTTTTTGGGACCACTGAAATATATGACTGGATCTGAAAGAAACTCAGATAGGAACATCTCTGCTGTGTTTCCCATGAGTGTGGTTTGCTCCCTAAACCTGTTGTCACAATACAGAAAATAGGGGGAAAAATATACCTTCATGCACTTGATTTATCTATACCTTAAAGTGAGTTTAGGTATGCTCTTCTTGGCTTATTCTATGGTGAAGGACACACAACAAAGGGGTGAAGAAGTGTAAAGAAACCTTTACATGCACGAATACTTGCTTTGAGTGTGAGTTGGGGTCAGAGCCGGTCTTAGGCATAGGCAAACTAGGCAAATGCCTAGGGCATTTGGTATGCTTAGGGGCACCAGCAGCTACTGCTGATTAAAATGATATGCAGCATGCCTATATTCTGTGCGTGACTGCGGCTGTGTCTGCATACAAAATGCTACTTTGCGTGTATTCCCCGAAATCACTGTAATGTAGCATTTCGTATGCAGATACAGCCGCAGTTGCACACAGAATATAGGCATAATTTGGCCATGGTAGAGAAAAACTGATGTTAGTCTTGGCTCAAGATAAATAAGGCTACAAAAAAAGTGTATTAAGCTTGTCTACTAAAATAAGAAACATATCTCCCTTATCTCTCTCTGACTCAAAAACATCAAATATGATATGAATAGAGAACAAAAATATAATTGTTATTTTTTTTCGTTTAACATTGCATGCAGGGAGTTTTGTGGGATAGGTTTCATAATGAAGATCTACAGTAGATACATGGATTCTGGGAATTGGTTTCCTGCAGGAAAGACTTGCTACAGTAACTTTAGCAATGTAAATCATTTTTCTATCTTATGAGGAATATGAAAATATTTGTCATTTTGTAAAGCCTTAGTCATTGTGTGAGAGAATACCTAAGGGTGTCACAGAGAATTAAAAAACTGCATAATAGTTGCCTGCAAGAAATTCAGAGAAAAAAGATGAGTAGTCTATGAGGTTGAATAAGAAGGAGAGAAGGAGGGACAGGTCACATGGTGCAGATTTTACAAATGGTGTTGGCTACAGGAAGAGGGTATTGACACCAGCAGTGCTAGGGTAGAAGCAAAAGGCATAGTGCCCTGGAGATGGTGGCACAGCTATATGTAACCTTGGAACCACAGAAAATATTTACAAGAGAATCAAATTTTTAAGCACATGTCAAACATGTGGAGACATATTTTTAGACATCTTTTTAAAGTTTGGCCACCAAAATGAACATAGTGGGTAAGATGTATTAATTAGTCTAATGAATCCTTTAATGCTTGTTTTACTTCAATTATTATTGACTGTAGGACTGTCAGAAAGAATTACATACAGACAACACAACTGTGTTCAGACACAATCTTTGAAAACTAAATTAACATCCTTTGGGTGATGACTGTGGACTGAACCACTATTTCATCCTTTAATAAAAGTGTGTAATTCCTTTCAATAAATTGCTACTTAAAAATATATTTCAGATAGTATGATATATTCAGTGTGTGAGAATGTTAAACCGTTTTATCTCTCGTTCTACTCACAGCTGTATCCAGGCTCAGGATACCCAAAGTACAGTAAGATATAGACTACATCAGTGGTTCTCAAATATGATCCTCAGGACCCCACACTGTTCACATTTTCCATGCCACCCAACAGCTGCACTGTGTATCACCAACTGTCCATTTTAAAAATCTACAGGTGACCTGCAAAACATGAACCGTATGGGGTCCTGAGGACCAAGTTTGAGAACCTGTGAGCTACATTATCAGTTAAAATATAAATTATTAATGCTCACCTATTTTTAATATGTTTGTCCAATGCTGAATGTGTAAAATCTATATATTTCCACTGTCATGTAGAGTGAACATCAAGGTAGTGTAGAAACATAATTTGGAACAGGTAATACAAATGACGACACAACATTTGCAATATTTATAGGTAACTGGAATTGACAGGGGTCTCATACATTTATGAGGAGGGGATTCACAAATTGCATTAATAGATGGCAAAAAAAATATTTTCCAATTTATTAGCCATCCATAAATGCATTGTATTGTAAATAATTTTGGAAATATTTGTATTTTTATTTATACTTTTCATACTTTTCATACTTTCGTAGTGTTGATTAAGAGATGTACTCAAGCACATTTTTGGGACATATCTTGTGATTTTTAGTACTACACATGCTCTGTGACTCAGTAAATACATCTATGACAATTTATAGTTAGGTATACAGTATCTTACTTGCAACTCCACTTGCAACTGAATGAGCGTTAATGTGAAGTAACAGCGCATTGAATGTATATTGGAAGATTGGTGGGATATTCCTTGATATCTGTTTCTGTGGTGCAGTTAGCATTACTGTACCATCCTTTACTATTTTGTGATACGCTATACCCACAGTTAATCAGAAGAAGAGTAAAAATGTTGCAAAATCAAATGCAACATATAAGCAATTGTCACAGAGAGATATAACTAGCAGTAAGAGAGAGCTGTGCTGAGTGATTCCCAGTGCCGGATTACACCCTAGCAAATTATCTCCTAATACATTTTTAATTTTACCAACCAACAGTCTATGATCTGAAAACTGCAATGTGAACCATAGGCCAGTGTCAACTCTGCCTATTTGGTAACCCAGCACTGGTGGTTCCCCATTAATATATTATAGAGGATTGAATTTTGAGCATCATTTTGTCTTTTCTGGAATTAGCCATGTCCCTTAAATGATGTTTTGAGAGAGAATTATAACAGTTCAACAGGGACAGACTGGGGCCAAAAAACTGACCCTGGCAAGTGTGTGCCCCTGTGAAAAGGGCACGCGCGCCATGAAAGGGGGCACGCGGACACTACCCACGGGGGCGTGCTGTGACTCAGGGGAATGTGGACTTGCAGCACGCCCCCATATTTCTAACAAACGGGCGTGGAATTCATCAGGATACCATTTTTGTGGTCAAATTATACATTTGCAGCTGCTTAGTATATATATATATATATATATATATATATATATAAAAGATCGGCAAGGGTCCGGCACGGCCACTTAAAGTAGATAATCACACTGGGTGCCTTCACAAGGAGATAGACAGCAGACACAGCAGGTGCGGCACTCCAATGATTTGAGAATGTATGTAACCTCCGCTTCATACATTCTCAAATCATTGGAGTGCCGCACCTGCTGTGTCTGCTATATATATATATATATATATATAAACAGTAAAGAAGAGGCGGCACTCGGAGGCTTTAAAGTGCAAAAAAGTGTATTCAGCAGATAAACCTAGGTTTATCTGCTGAATACACTTTTTGCACTTTAAAGCCTCCGAGTGCCGCCTCTTCTTTACTGTTTATGTGGATCTTTTTGGAGGGCACCGGAGCCATTTCAGCAAACGGAGGAGGGAGTGCCGGTCCGTGGGGAATATATCTATATATATATATATATATATTTATTTTGTATATCCCAATAATCTTATTCGAGAACATAGCATAAATGTTGAAAAGATTGAGACTGAAGGATTTTTTTTTAACCTTCCTATTAAACTAAACTGGCCAGGGCACAGCTATGTTATGTATTAAATTAAAATGTATAAATCTTCTTCCACTTGGTGTCACAAAATTCCAACAAACTATTCAGTGGATATAATATATAATTACTAACATAATCTAGAAAATATACTGTTCATGTGAAATTCATACCTACTAAAATTTGAAATACTCTGTAGGGAGAGATTCTGTGCAATATTTTATATTGTGATATCATGCCATCTATCTTCAGTGTGTCTTTTTCTCTATTCCATTTACAGTATACTGTTTCCCATGGTCTTGCCAAAATCCTACACTTGACTTATGTTTTATAGGTTCTTAAAAAATATTGGAACTGGATCTTTGGAAATGAAAATAACATTGGCACAATAGACTTTTCCACAAGATCCCAAAACACATATGATAAGGAAAAATAACACATTACATAATTGGCAGAGAAATAATATACAATAATAAACAAATGTTCTATTTTTCTGTCATCTACCTTTTTCTGTCAAACCACTTTGCACCCTTATACAAATAATTCTAATATGATATTATGCATTTCTACTACACATATATTTTAATTATATTTATATCTAATAGCATGTATGTCTGGCTGTTTATCCATTACCTCTAGGCAGCAAACATCTTCCATCTCCACATTCCTGCTCTATTGCACAGATCTTAGCTATCCCAGTTGATGTATTCTTTTAGACAAGAAATAATAATATCTTGTGTTTCTGGATATACTGTAGGCTATTATCTTGTAGGGAACACATCACATTAGGCATCATATATTTAATAGTTCTGTGTTCACATTTCTAATCTGTAGAAGATCTGCATGTACTGTTCATACATTATATGCAGTTTAATTATAAGATACAATAACATTTATTATCATAAGAATTAAAAAGGTTCAAACATATGGAAGGAATTGAAATACATACTACACGTAGTGCACATGATATCACATAATAAAAAACAATCTGAAGCATATAAACCCTTTGAAGAAGTTTTTAACTGGATATATAAGAAACACAGCCACAAGTTTGTTCTCATACACCTATACTTTTTGCACCATATGGCATGAGACGCATGGTGCAACTTAGACGCTCTACTATCGATAGCAATCCCAGAACTTTTGTACTTTGTTGCATTGTAACTGCATTCAAAGTCACATAGTACACTGGGTGTTTAGGATTAGTGATGTGCACCGGAAATCTTTCGGGTTTTGTGTTTTGGTTTTGGGTGCGGTTCCGCGGCCGTGTTTTGGATTCGGACGCGTTTTGGCAAAACCTTACCGAAAATTTTTTGTCGGATTCGGGTGTGTTTTGGATTCGGGTGTTTTTTTAAAAAAACCCTCAAAAACAGCTTAAATCATAGAATTTGGGGGTCATTTTGATCCCATAGTATTATTAACCTCAATAACCATAATTTCCACTCATTTGCAGTCTATTCTGAACACCTCACACCTCACAATATTATTTTTAGTCCTAAAATTTGCCCTGAGGTCGCTGGATGGCTAAGCTAAGCGACCCAAGTGGCCGACACAAACACCTGGCCCATCTAGGAGTGGCACTGCAGTGTCAGGCAGGATGGCCCTTCCAAAAAATACTCCCCAAACAGCACATGATGCAAAGAAAAAAAGAGGCGCACCAAGGTCGCTGTGTGACTAAGCTAAGCGACCCAAGTGGCCGACACAAACACCTGGCCCATCTAGGAGTGGCACTGCAGTGTCAGGCAGGATGGCCCTTCCAAAAAATACTCCCCAAACAGCACATGATGCAAAGAAAAAAAGAGGTGCACCAAGGTGGCTGTGTGACTAAGCTAAGCGACACAAGTGGGCAACACAAACACCTGGCCCATCTAGGAGTGGCACTGCAGTGTCAATCAAGACAGGATGGCCCTTCCAAAAAATACTCCCCAAACAGCACATGATGCAAAGAAAAAAAGAGGCGCACCAAGGTGGCTGTGTGACTAAGCTAAGTGACCCAAGTGGCCGACACAAACACCTGGCCCATCTAGGACCTGGTGGACACTGTCAGCGAACTGCTAAACTAGTCTAAAAAAAAGGCACCACAGGTATACAATGTAGATGGATGGATACTAGTATACTTTATGGATGACGAGTGTCGACACAGAGGTAGGTACACAGCAGTGGCCTACCGTACTGCTACATACAGTATACTGGACCTGGTGGACACTGTCAGCGATCTGCTAAACTAGTCTAAAAAAAAGGCACCACAGGTATACAATGTAGATGGATGGATACTAGCATACTTTATGGATGACGAGTGACGACACAGAGGTAGGTACACAGCAGTGGCCTACCGTACTGCTATATACAGTATACTGGACCTGGTGGACACTGTCAGCGAACTGCTAAACAAGTCTAAAAAAAAGGCACCACAGGTATACAATGTAGATGGATGGATACTAGTATACTTTATGGATGACGAGTGATGACACAGAGGTAGGTACACAGCAGTGGCCTACCGTACTGCTATATACAGTATACTGGACCTGGTGGACACTGTCAGCGAACTGCTAAACTAGTCTAAAAAAAAGGCACCACAGGTATACAATGTAGATGGATGGATACTAGTATACTTTATGGATGACGAGTGACGACACAGAGGTAGGTACACAGCAGTGGCCTGCCGTACTGCTATATACAGTATACTGGACCTGGTGGACACTGTCAGCAAACTGCTAAACTAGTCTAAAAAAAAGGCACCACAGGTATACAATGTAGATGGATGGATACTAGTATACTTTATGGATGACGAGTGACGACACAGAGGTAGGTACACAGCAGTGGCCTACCGTACTGCTATATACAGTATACTGGACCTGGTGGACACTGTCAGCGAACTGCTAAACTAGTCTAAAAAAAAGGCACCACAGGTATACAATGTAGATGGATGGATACTAGTATACTTTATGGATGACGAGTGTCGACACAGAGGTAGGTACACAGCAGTGGCCTACCGTACTGCTACATACAGTATACTGGACCTGGTGGACACTGTCAGCGATCTGCTAAACTAGTCTAAAAAAAAGGCACCACAGGTATACAATGTAGATGGATGGATACTAGTATACTTTATGGATGACGAGTGACGACACAGAGGTAGGTACACAGCAGTGGCCTACCGTACTGCTATATACAGTATACTGGACCTGGTGGACACTGTCAGCGAACTGCTAAACAAGTCTAAAAAAAAGGCACCACAGGTATACAATGTAGATGGATGGATACTAGTATACTTTATGGATGACGAGTGATGACACAGAGGTAGGTACACAGCAGTGGCCTACCGTACTGCTATATACAGTATACTGGACCTGGTGGACACTGTCAGCGAACTGCTAAACTAGTCTAAAAAAAAGGCACCACAGGTATACAATGTAGATGGATGGATACTAGTATACTTTATGGATGACGAGTGACGACACAGAGGTAGGTACACAGCAGTGGCCTGCCGTACTGCTATATACAGTATACTGGACCTGGTGGACACTGTCAGCAAACTGCTAAACTAGTCTAAAAAAAAGGCACCACAGGTATACAATGTAGATGGATGGATACTAATATACTTTATGGATGACGAGTGACGACACAGAGGTAGGTACACAGCAGTGGCCTACCGTACTGCTATATACAGTATTTACTGGACCTGGTGGACACTGTCAGCAAACTGCTAAACTAAAATGCACCACAGGTATAGGAATGTAGATGGATAGTATACTTAATGGATGACGACACAGAGGTAGGTACAGCAGTGCACTCTTCACTGTACTCCTCCTATATATAATATTAATTATACTGGTGGTCCCCAGTCCCCACAATAAAGCAGCACACTGTGAGCACAGATATGGAGTGTTTTTCAGGCAGACAAACGTATACTGGTGGTCACTGTCAGCAAAACTCTGCACTGTACTCCTGCTATAGCTGCTCCCCAGTCCCCACAATTAAGCAGTGTGAGCACTCAGCACAGATATATCATGCAGCACACTGAGCACAGATATGGTATGGAGCGTTTTTTTCAGGCAGAGAACGGATAAAAAAAACTAAACTCTGCACTGTACTCCTCCTAACAGCTGCTCCCCAATCCTCCCCACAATTATAGTAACAAACAAGCACAAGCAATCAAATCAACTGTCTTCTGACTTCTACTAAACGGAGAGGACGCCAGCCACGTCCTCTCCCTATCATCTCCAATGCACGTGTGAAAATGGCGGCGACGCGCGGCTGCTTATAAAATCCGAATCTCGCGAGAATCCGACAGCGGGATGATGACGTTCGGGCGCGCTCGGGTTAGCCAAGCAAGGCGGGAGGATCCGAGTCTGCTCGGACCCGTGTAAAAAAGGTAAAGCTCGGGGGGTTTCGGTTTCTCGGAAACCGAACCCGCTCATCACTACTTAGGATTAGCATTTGTCACAACGGTATTGTTATAACATTGCATATTAAGAATACCGCTGTGTGGAATGATGCATGTCATGGCTCAATCAAATCGGTCTTCATTTTTTTTTTTTTACTTTTTACACAGTTGCATACAACTGCTGCATGCAGTGCCAGTTCCAAAAGCCAGGGTACTGGTGCGTTGTACTTTTGCTGCATTGGTGATGCAAATAAATTTGCTAGAAAGCTGTGTGGTGGGAAGGATGGTGTGGCTTAGGGGTCTATTTTCTAAGTCTTGGATGGAGATAAAGTGGACAGAAATAAAGTACCAGCCAATCACATCCTAACTGCCATGTTACAGGCTGGGTGTAAAAAATGACAGGAGCTAGTTGGCTGGTACTTTGGGCCTAATTCAGACATGATAGCAAAAGCAGAATATTTCGCTAATGGGCAAAACCATGTGCACTGCAGGGGGGGCCGATATAACATGTGCAGAGAGAGTTAGATTTGGGTGGTTTATTTTGTTTCTGTGCAGGGTAAATACTGGTTGCTTTATACATAGTTTATGTAACATAGTTTATGAGGTTCAACCTGTATTCTGTATTAAGAAGGGCACATTATAATGCAGCAGCTAAAGTAATGGTTTCGTACCAATTAAAAACTATATTTCGTATCACTCCCATGTACTTAATTTCAATATATTAAATGCTATAGCCTTGGCTACTTTTTCAGCTAGAAAACTGTCCAATCCGTTTTTAAATGCATTTACAGAGTCCACCATTATTACCTTCTCCGGCAGGGTGTTCCAATTCCTTATTGCACTTATGGTGATGAACCCTTTCCTACATTTTGTATGGAATTTTCTCTCCTCTAGCCTCAGTGAGTGACCACGTGTCATATACAGAGTTCTATTAATAAACAAATCCCCAGCTAACTCTTTGTATTGACCATTTACATATTTGAATATATTAATAATGTCTCCTCTTAGTCTCCTCTTTTCAAGGGAATACATGTTTAACCTAGTAAGCCTTTCCTCATACTTCAGTGTCTCTAACCCTTTAATCAGTTTAGTAGCTTGCCTTTGAACTCTTTCGAGCTTCCAGATATCTTTTTTATGATATAGTGCCAAAAATGAAACACAGTATTCCAGGTACAGACATACCAATGATTTATGCAGAGGCAGGATGACATCCTTGTCCCTTGTCTCAATACCCCATTTTATGCACATAAGGACTTTACTTGCCTTCAATGCTGCATTTTGAAATTGTGTATTGTTATTAAGCCTATTATTTATGAGCACCCCCAAATGTTTTTCCACTACTGTTACCCCTATATTTTCCCCATTAAGTGAGTAGAATGCAAGTTTATTTTTAATCCCAGAGTGCATAACTTTACATTTCTCAACATTGAACCTCATTCCCCATTTAGACGCCAAGGTTTCAAGTTTAAGTAAGTAATTCTGTAGAGACTCCACATCGATTTCTGAATTAATTACCTTACACAGTTTAGAATAATCTGCAAAGATTGACACTGTGCTTCCCAGGCCTATTCCTAAATATATTGAACAGTAGCAGGCCAAATATGGACCCTTGCGGTATACCGCTGACTACTGGTGCCCTGCTGGAGAACATCCCATTACTCGTTGTACCCTGTTATCCAACCAATTGCCTATCCATGTAAAAAAAGTATTTCATAGGCCAAGTTCCCTTAAATTGATGATCAGTCTCCAGTGAGGCACTGTATCGAAGGCTTTTGCAAAATTTAAAAAGACCACATCCACTGCTTTGCCCTGGTCAAGATTATCGCTCACTTCCTCATAGAAGCTAATTAAGATAGTTTGACATGATCTGTCCCTCACAAACCCATGCTGACTCTTGCTAAAAAACGTAGTATTCCGCAGATAATCCTCTATGCTATCCCTCAAAATTCCTACCAATATTTTACCCACTATAGAGGTTATACTAACTGGTCTATAGTCCCCAGGATGATATTTAGATACCTTTTTAAATAATGGCACTACCTCAGCTATACGCCAATCCCTCTGTACCATACCTGATCTAAATGAACTATTGAAATTCAAGTATAAGGGTCTTGCTAGCTGTGCCCTAAGCTCCATAGTAACCCTCTGGTGAAAACCATCTGGGATGGTGATTTATTAATCTTTATGTTGCTTAGCCTCTCCAGGACTATTTCCTCACTTAAACAAGCATCTAGCCAAGAATCATCACCTTCACTGTCATTATACACTACTATCACCTTCTGATCCTCCCTGGTGACTACTGATGAAAAAAAATTGTTCAGTATATCTGCTTTTATTTTGTCTTCATTTGTAAAGGCTCCCAGTTCATTTTTTAATGGGCCTACATTAGATTCTTTATAATACTGGAATGACCCCTCCAATTGATTTAAATGCTTTGAAAGCATGCCTCTTTTTAGCCATTTCTGTTTTGACCTCCTTATTAAGCCACATTGGTTTGTGTTTAGTACTCCTCCATTTACTGCCCATGGGAATGAATTTGTGAAAACGTATTGCTATCAAGCAATCATTTTAAAGCATCCCACATTTCCGTAGTGTCTTTACCATGAAACAAAACTTCCCAGTCAATGTCGTTTAGTGTCTGTCTCAGCATATTGAAGTTAGCTTTTCTAAAGTTTAATGTTTTGGTTGATCCCTTATAGCTATGTTTGTTGAAACTGATGTCGAATGTGATCATATAGTGATCTCTGTTTCCCAAGGTCTCCCCAACTGTAATGTTTGATATAATGTCCACAGTATTGGTAATAACTAGGGGGTTATTCAGAGTTGATCATAGCTGTGCTAAATTTATCACAGCTATGATCAGGCACACTGATATGCAAGGGGAAGCCCAGCACAGGTCTAGCCTGCCCCGCATGTCAGACCCTGCCCCGTCACAGAAGTACAAAAGAATTGTACAGCGACGATGCTTTTGTACTTCAGGAGTAGCTTCCGATCAGTGCAGCTCCTGCATGCTGGCCGGGAGCTACTCATCGCTGACCGGGTTGCAGCAGTTGCATGTGATGTCATGCAGCTGTCGTGGCCCGCCCCGGCATGGTCTGGCCACACCTGTGTTGGCCGGACCGCGCCCCTTAACGGTGGCTTAATGTTGCCATCCCGCCCCCTCCCACCCAGTGACCACCTCTGCCTGTCAATCAGGCAGAGGCGATCGCTAGCTAAAGACAGCCGTCAGCTGTCTGGCATGTGCCAGTGCACTGCGGCGCTGGCACATGTTCAGTCCAGGCCTGATCGCTGCTGTGCGAACACGCACAGCACTGATCAGATCTGAATTAGCCCCTAGGTCCAGAATATTATTACCTCTGGTTGGGTCCTCGACTAATTGAGATAACTATTTATTCTTTAATGTATATAGAAACCTGCTGCTCCTAGCTTTTACACATCAATCATTACAATTTATATCAGGATAGTTAAAATCCCCTAACACTAGGATGCCCCCCATTCCCACAGCTTTTTCAATTTGCTGTAAGAGTTGTTCCTCCTCATATATGCTAATATCTGGTTGTTTGTAGCACATGCCAATGACTAGTGTTTTTGCTTCAGTGCCCCCACTTGTGATCACAACCCATAGCGATTCCACATTATCTCCAGTCCCCTCATAAATAACATCTACTAAGCTTATTTTTACACTGCAATTTAGATTCTAGTTTGAACACACCCCACCCAAATCTAACTCTCTGCACATGTTATATCTGCCCCACCTGCAGTGCACATGGTTTTGCTCATTAGAGAAGTTTGTTAATGTGACAAAGGTACAATGTAAATGTTCCCTTAAAACTGACAATGGTATTTCATATGCAGTAGCTTCTGTGTGCAACTATCTCACTAATTTTGTAAAAATTGCACAAGACAGGAGTCCACTAGGAATGGTCCATGCCATGTTTCACACCACACTTTGTTATGCTTAGTCAGCAACTTAATACCAATTCCTTAATGACACAAATGCTAATCTTAACCATCTGTTACACCAGTGGTTCTCTAACTATGGGGGTAATTCTGAGTTGATCGCAGCAGGAACTTTGTTAGCAGTTGGGCAAAACCATGTGCACTGCAGGGGAGGCAGATATAACATGTGCAGAAAGAGTTAGATTTGGGTGGGTTATTTTGTTTCTGTGCAGGGTAAATACTGGCTGCTTTATCTTTACACTGCAATTTAGATTGCAGATTGAACACACCACACCCAAATCTAACTCTCTCTGCACATGTTATATCTGCCTCCCCTGCAGTGGACATGGTTTTGCCCAACTGCTAACTAAGTTCCTGCTGCGATCAACTCAGAATTACCCCCTATGTGCTGTGGCACCCTGGGGTGCCTCAGGACACTTGCAAGGGGGCTTGGATTGGTGGTCCAGGACCAATTCAAATGATTAATGGTCAATGTAATCAGGGCCGGCTCCAGGCATGTTCCAATAGAGCGGCCGCGCAGGGCGCCACCCTTAATGGGCACCGCATGCTTGCACCGCCATATTGGAACCTGGCTGGAGCCTGGAGCACCTGCAGCAAACAGCGATCAGCGTCTGTCCATGGTCCATCCATTCCCGGCCTGCCTCCTAGTAGTGTAGCCTATCAACAACAGCAGTGGGCAGCTGACTGTGTGTGCAGTGTGCCTGCCCTGTGCCGATGACTCATCCTGAGTGGGAGTGCTGTGGGCAGGCCGCGGACTGAATCAAAACTACCCTGTATGCACGCTCTGCAGCGGCAGCGGCGTCTGACGTCAGACGCCGGCGCCGCACAGCGCACATAGCGCGCTGAGCCTCTCAGAGCTAGCTTTAGTCCGCGGACCGCCCACACCACAGCACTCCCCATCGATGAGTCATCATCGGCACAGGCACAGGCAGCCAATGATATCCAGGAGGGGAGCCGGACTCACTGACTCTGGAGGCAGAACGCTGCTGCAGACTGCCTGTCCGCCGCCTTCCCTTCCTCCTGCAGCTGCTTACACGTGACTTCACACGCGATGACACACGTGAGTCACACAGAGAGACCAGTTCAGACCAGTTCTGCTTTGTTGTGTCACACGCCAGGGCGCGGTCGGGGGGAAGTGGCAAAACAGCATTACCTACTATGATAGGTAATGCCAGCCAGCCAGAGCCAGATGCTGTTCATATCATAGGTAATGCCAGCCAGAGCCAGATGCTGTTCATAACATAGGTAATGCCAGACAGCCAGAGCCAGATGCTGTTCATATCATAGTTAATGCCAGCCAGCCAGAGCCAGATGCGGTTCATAACATAGGTAATGCCAGCCAGCCAGAGCCAGATGCTGTTCATATCATAGGTAATGCCAGCCAGAGCCAGATGCTGTTCATAACATAGGTAATGCCAGCTAGAGCCAGATGCTGTTCATAACATAGGTAATGCCAGCCAGAGCCAGATGCTGTTCATATCATAGGTAATGCCAGCCAGAGCCAGATGCTGTTTCACTATTAACATAGGTAATGTGTATGGACCTTTTGTTATTTTTATCCCAGTTGTCAAGTGTTGGGTGGTATTATTTTCATGTTTAAAAGCAGTCAGGCCTGTAATTTTCACAATGCATATTTTGGTCATAAGTTAAGAAGACATCATTGTTAATAGTGGATGGATGTTTATTTAATTTACTATTAGCTCTTCCACTTATACCCCTTTCACACTGCCGGTGCCACCCCTGAACATGGGTTATTGGCACATGAACGTGCATAACCCGTGTTCATGTGCAGTGTGAAAGGTGACAGGGTGTAAATACCAGGTCGAGTGACCCGGTATTTCAACCCAGGTCGTGAGCAGGGTTGAACACGTGTTCAACCCGGCTAACTGTGCAGCGTGAACGGGATCCAGGTCGATGCGACCCATTTCTGTTCACTATTTGTGATCTCCAAGCTGCGCCCCCGCCGCCGCTACGTCAGCAACAATATGCTGGGCTGCTAACTAGGGTGTGAAAGGTGCCTGAGACGGGTCGCACCTTGGGAGCTCCCGGGTACGACCTGCCTCAGGCGGTGTGAAAGGGGTATTATTTACTTATGATGTACTATACAAGGCTGTATTAACAGTTACATACATTAAAGACAGAATTATGAGATTAGATGACTCCACAGTGTACTATAGATTGCAAGTTGACATATAGTCAATCATCTAATAAATAAAAACACACAGGTTTTTTTACTAAGGATGTTTTGAATGTATGAAGCTGCACTTGGAGGATCAATTTGTTCCCTGTGTAGTATAAGCACAGGTGGAAGATGTGTGGCTGCAACGGGGCCTGGGCCCTCCCCCTGCACCTATTTACACTGACATCCACACTGACTGTGTCATACTCATCACCTGGCTTTTAAGGGAGAAGTCATAATCATGAGAGACTTTAATTTACCTGATGTAAATTGGGAGGGGTCTTTTGCAAGTTCAGCTACAAGTGGCAAATTTTTACATTCCTTACAGGGAGCATCTCTCAAGCAATTGGTGAGGGAGCCCACTCGCAAAGACTCAATATTAGATCTAATTCTTACAAATGGTGATAGGATATCTGATATATATGTGGGTGAGCACCTGGGATCCAGTGATCATCAAGCAGTATGGTTTAGTATAAAGACAGGATCCAACTCCTGTCACACAAAAACAAAGGTGTTGGATTTTAGAAATGCTGACTTTGCAAAAATGGGGAGATGTTTAAGTGATTCATTGGCAGACTGGAGGAACTTGGAAGGAGTGCAGGAGAGGTGGAAAAAACTGAAAAGTGCAATGCTAAGTGCAACAGACCTTTGTATCAAAATGGTTAGGAAAAGCACCAGGAAAAGGAAGCCAGTGTGGTTCACAAAAGAAGTATCAACTAGTGTGAAAGCAAAAAAGATGGCTTTTATGAAATACAAACAGACTCAAAATAATAACGACAAAGAGGTGTATCTGGACAGACGGAAGGATGCTAAGAAAGTGATCAGACGTGCAAAGGCAGAAGCTGAGGAGAAAATGGCCCAGTCAGTAGATAAAGGGGGCAAAACTTTTTTTAAGTATATAAGTGAAAGGAGAAAATCAAATGGAGGAATAATAAGACTTAAGACAGAGAGTGGGCATTTGGTGGAGGGAGACAAGGCAATAGCAGATCACCTAAATAATTATTTTTGCTCAGTATTTACTACAGAAGAAGGGATGGGGCCACAGTTAAGTTGCAAGGACATTCATAAAAATAAGGTAGATGAAAATACATTTACAGAGGAGAAGGTCCTAACAGAACTTTCACAACTAAAAGTGGATAAATCAATGGGACCAGATGGGATACACCCAAGGATACTCAAAGAGCTAAAAGGTGTGCTGGTTACACCTTTAACAGAATTATTTAACCAGTCACTAAATACAGGTGCTATTCCAGAGGACTGGAAAAGAGCAAATGTAGTTCCACTGCACAAAAGTGGAAGCAAGGAAGAAGCAAGTAACTACAGACCAGTAAGCCTTACATCAGTAGTAGGGAAAGTAATGGAAAAACTATTAAAATAAAGAGTAGTGGAATATCTTAAATCAAACAACTTACAGGATCCAAAACAGCATGGATTTACTGGTGGGAGATCATGCCAATCAAATCTTATTGACTTTTTTGACTCTGTGATGAAAATAATAGATCAAGGGGGAGCTGTAGATGTAGCATATCTAGACTTTAGTAAGGCATTTGACACTGTGCCACATCGCAGACTGCTAAATAAACTTGAAAGCCTGGGGGTGGATTATAAATCAGTTAAATGGATAAGAACCTGGTTGCAGGATAGGAAACAGACAGTCGTAGTTAATAGAGTGCAATCTATGGAGGGAAATGTTACCAGTGGAGTACCCCAGGGATCTGTACTTGGTCCAGTTCTCTTTAATATCTTTGTTGGTGACATTGCAGATGGTATTGAAGGGAATATATGCCTTTTTGCAGATGATACAAAGATATGCAACAGGGTAGACACACCGGGAGGGGTCAAACAAATGATTAATGACCTACAGGTAGGTAGGCTTGAGAAATTGTCAAGAACGTGGCAACTACAGTTTAATGCTAAAAAAATGCAAAATCATGCACTTGGGTCTCAAAAACCCAAAGGCTAAGTATAGTATCAAGGGTACTATAATGGAAACTACTGAGGAGGAAAGAGATTTAGGAGTCACTATTTCAAGTGACTTGAAGGCAGGAAAGCAATGCAGCAAAGCAATGATAAAGGCAAGTCAGATGCTTGGTAGCATAGGGAGAGGAATCAGTAGCAGGAAAAAAGAAGTGATAATGCCACTGTATAGGTCATTGGTACGGCCCCATCTGGAATACTGTGTCCAGTTCTGGAGACCCTATCTCCAGAAGGATATAAATACATTAGAGAGTGTACAAAGAAGGGCAATTAAAATGGTGCATGGCCTACATCACAAAACTTACCCGGAAAGGCTAAAAGATCTTAACATGTATAGTTTGGAGGAGAGAAGGGAAAGGGGGGACATGATAGAAACTTTCAAATATATCAAGGGTCTTAACAAAGTTCAGGAGGGAAACATTCTTCAAAGGAAAAGAAGTATTAGAACTCGAGGGCATACATTGAGACTGGAGGGGGGGAGGTTCAGGGGAAATTTAAGGAAAAATTACTTCACAGAAAGGGTAGTGGATAAGTGGAATAGCCTCCCATCAGAGGTGGTAGAGGCTAAGACTGTAGGGCAATTTAAACATGCTTGGGACAGGCATATGAATATCCTTACAAAGAATTAAGGTTAAAAAAGGGTTGAGATTGCCTAAAGGATAAAATAAAAAAGGGGCAGACTAGATGGGCCAAGTGGTTCTTATCTGCCGTCAAATTCTATGTTTCTATGTTTCTATGTTAAGCCCTGTGGCTTCTCCATTTTTTTTTCTTGCAGTGTGTCTCTGCAGGCACATCTGCTGTCAGTGTCCCTGCTTGCTCCATATTATTTTCCTCAGGGACGGCTCCAGGCACGTTCCAAGAGAACAACTAAAAGATTATTTTTGAGAGATATAGAAAGAAATATTACATTAAGTAATTTGTATTTGTCATCCTTAGGTTAAATTGTGTGGTGAGGGACCATATTTGCTTCTGTTTGTCCACATATTTTATGATTGTCAGCCACAAGCACTGCTTTTGCCTATTACATTGACCATAATTGTAATTGGTCCTAATGCATCAACCCAGGGTGTATTTGCATTGCATGAACTACCTTGTAAAAATTCTAACCATTTATTGAAGTGATGTCATTTTTTGTGGCTGACCCAGAACCAAAGAAGACAGGAAGTTTGTCTGCCAGGTGTACACAGCCTCATCCCATTCTTTTGGAAGCAGTTCAGCCAAGTCTCTCAGGTACAGTATGCGCCATTCTAACTTTTTATTTTTTATAGGGACAAGGTGGCTTATTTCTGGCTTCGGACATGTAGGGGGTGATGCAACTGTTTGTTTGTTTTTGGACACCTAAAGTAATGTGCACCTATTAAAGCAATTCAGTGGTTGCTCTGATCAGGTGCCCATTACTTTTTCATCTCCCAAATAAATGTGGTTTAGCCACGAAGAGTGGCTGATCCCATCTTAAGTAGACCCACAATGCAAGAAGCCCCATATTGGCATCCAAATGGAACATTTTTTGCACATTTCTGCATGCCACCTCAGGAGACAGTCAGCAGAAAAGTCTGTGGCAGTGGTGATCACTCCCAAACAGAGGAACAATTGAATTTGCTGCTGTTGGGCGCCACCTACTTGGCCGGTGCCTAAGAAACAATTGAATCACCCCTTTGTAGAATGTGGTTGCAATGTGGGCATGAGCTACCTTGTATTTCTAACTATTTTGCCTCTTTTATTGCAGTGTAGATTTTTTGTGGCTGACCCAGATTCAAAGAAGACAGGAAGTTTGTCCGCCAGGTGTACACAGCTTCATCTCATTCTTTTGGAAGCAGTTCAGCCAAGTCTCTCAGGTACAGTATGCGCCATTCTAACTTTTTATTTTTATATCATCCTCAGGTTAAATTGTGTGGTGAGGGACCATATTTGCTTCTGTTTGTCCACATATTTTATGATTGTCAGCCACAAGCACTGCTTTTGCCTATTACATTGACCATAATTGTAATTGGTCCTAATGCATCAACCCAGGGTGCCTAGGCACACAGTTTGGGAAGCACTGCCATATGGTGTATTTGCATTGCATGAACTACCTTGTAAAAATTCTAACCATTTATTGCAGTGTTGTCATTTTTTGTGGCTGACCCAGAACCAAAGAAGACAGGAAATTTGTCCGCCAGGTGTACACAGCCTCATCCCATTCTTTTGGAAGTAGTTCAGCCAAGTCTCTCAGGTACAGTATGCGCCATTCTAACTTTATTTTTTTTATAGGGACAAGGTGGCCTATTCCTGTCTTAGGATATGTAGAATGGGGCTGTAATGTGGTCTTAAATGATGTTTTAAAAGAATAATTTGCCTACCATTTTTCTGCAGTATATTCATATTTTGTGTGGCTGGCTGTTACAGAACAGATGCAGAGGGATGAAGATTGAAATTTTCGACCATTTGAAAGCTCCAGGATAGATCTTCATACTCGCCTATTTAAGGTAATATGCTTTTCTCTTTTTTTATTATTATTATTATTACACCCTGATAGGTTGCTGCCCTGTCCTGAAACGTTGGAGGTTTTAGGCTGTTTATTTAATTTTGGATTAAAGTGTATTTTACCCACTAACAAACATAGAGTAATATCATGGGGGGATTTCAATTGGGCATTATGCATGGTCTTCTATAGGAATGGGAGACTATCACAGCAATTCAATGTTCTGATCTGCCGCACATTAGCCGCAGCAGACAAATATTTTCACATCCTCCAGGAAAGCAAGAAAAAATGTGTGAAAAGTCCATATTAATGTCGCTCAAAGCACCCAAAGCCACTCATGATTTTTACATGGGTTTAGCTGCTTTGTGTCACTAAACTCTAAGCTGACAGACCGTCAGACGCATTGTTACCAATGGGCATCTGATCATAGCAACAATGGAATTGCTCTGATAGATGCCCCTTTGTGTAGATGGTCAGCAGGGTGCATGCGAATCAATTGAATTCCCCCCATGAATTTAGCTGAATGTATGGATTTTGGTTACAATACAATACATAAGCATGCAGAATTGGGTAATTGAAAATCCTGTCATACAATATGTATTTTTTATTTTTTTTACTTTTTTTTGGTATGACTGTATTTACATATAACCACCAAAGCCCTCTCATGCCATTTTTGTTTCAAAGTGAATGTAAAAATGAGGGAAAATAGCATAATGTGTATTCTAGTTGAAACATATTTATTAGTTTAAAAAAAAATTAAACAGTTTGCAAGTCCATATACTGCCTTGTCCTTTTCCCCTCAGAGCTATGAGCTATTTGCTTTTCAGATAATATTTCCATAGCTAGCCTATGTTTTAAGTTTAGGTTTTGCTAAATACATATTTTATTTACAGATTTAAACAGTCTTCAAAAATGGCAAATACTGGTAAAAAGAAACCATCCAGTGCAGAATACAGAAGAAGAAAGGCAGAGAAGGAAGCTGAATTTCAGGAAAGTAGAAAGAAATTTATGAACCTGCAAGACTATTTTACATTGTCTAATGCTATAGCTGTGAATGAAAAGTCTAATGAAGAGTTGCCTGCAACTTCTGTGATATCTTCAATGTGTGACTCAAATAACAATATTGCAGATATTTCAGAGGAAGATGAACCAGATTTGCAGTCTGATGTTTCTGAAGTGGTTGATGTCGAAACATATGCAACACCTCTTCTGAATCTATCAGACCCTGACGTATGGCCGAAATGTCTTAATAGTAAAATTATAGACCAGTTGGTTGTTCAAGGTCCACAACAAGTTCAGCTTAAACAATATCCGCGTGATGCAAATGGTCGTCATTTCTCAAATGTTCATTATAGTCGTACACTTCCCAATGGTGAATGTATACAACGTAGATGGTTAATGTATTCTGAAACGAAAGATTGCATATTCTGTGTCTGTTGTTTATGTTTTGATCGTAGCTCAAGATCATTTTTAGGGAGTGTAGGTGTCAATGATTGGAGTCATGTGTCTGCAACCCTCAAAGCACACGAAAATGTTTCAAGTCACATGTTGGCTTATCAGTCATGGATAGAAACTGAAAAAAGACTTAAATCTGGAAAAACAATTCATAGAGTAGTACAACTGTTAATTGTGAAAGAATCAGAGCGTTGGTCAAACGTTTTGAATAGATTGATGAATATAATTCTGTATCTTGCAGAAAATAATATGGCATTTCGTGGTTCTTTGGATAAATTATACCAAAAACAATGGAAAATACTTGGGTCTTATTCAGTTATTGGCAAAATTTGATCCTGTTATGCAAGAACATGTTGGTCGTATTTTGAAAGATGAACTGTCAGTTCATTACTGTGGAAAGAATATTTTAAATGAACTTATTCAACTAATGGCTGAAGAAGTTAATTCTAAAATAATCTCCTTCATACAAAATGCTAAATATTTTTCAATAATTGCTGACTGTACACCAGACATAAGTCATGTTGAACAATTATCTTTGACTATAAGGTATGTTGACTTAACAAATAACAATGTTGAAATCTGTGAACGGTTCTTGGGATTCACCCCAATAGTCGACTCCACTGGTAAAGGTCTTTCATATGTTCTCCTGAAATTGCTTGAAAAAAATAAAATTGACTTGAAACATTGTAGAGGTCAGGGATATGACAACGGGGCAAACATGAAAGGGAAAAATAGTGGAGTCCAAAAGAGAATCTTAGAACATAATCCACTGGCATTTTTTATGCCTTGCGGATGCCATAACTTGAACCTTGTGCTGTGCGATGCAGCAAAATCCCCTGTCAATTCTTTGTCTTTATTTGGAATTGTTGGCCGATTATACTCTCTTTTTGCTGCTTCCATTAGTCGTTGGCAGATTTTGAATGACCATGTAATTTCTTTTACTCTAAAAAGACCTAGCGACACACGTTGGGAGGCTAAAATCTCCAGTGTGAAAGCGGTTCGATACCAAGTTGCAGATATTCATGATGCACTTATTTCTCTTTCTGAAAAAGAGGAAACACATGACCATGAAATTGCACATGAAGCAATTACTTTATCTTGTCAGCTGAAAGATTTTAGTTTTCTTGTTTCGTTGGTGATTTGGTACGATATACTTTTTCAAGTAAATGTAGTCAGTAAATCGATGCAGAGTCAGAGTATGGATGTAATAAAAACCGTGGAATAACACACGGTTGTATCAAGTTTTTGGAAGAATATAAAAAAAATGGCTTTGAGAATGCTATATCAAGTGCCAATGAGCTTGCAAAACTTCTTGAAGGTGTGCCTGAATTTCAAGCAACAAAAAGAATACGTTATGTGAAACGACATTTTGATTGTGAGAGTAGAGATGATCAAATTGTTAAAACACCTAAGAAACAATTTGAAGTTGAATTTTTTATTACATTGCTTGACGTAGCTATTATGTCCATTCGAGAGAGATTTCAGCAACTTAATCAGCATGCTGAAACATGGGGTTTCCTTTACAAGATAACTGAATTACCAAATAGAGAGCAGCTTGAAAAGCACTGCAGTGATCTCCAGCTTGCTCTGACTACTGGTGAGGATGCAGATATTGAAGGTGGTCCTCTATGTGATGAACTGATCAGTATCCAGAAGTTTGTAGAAAACATGGCAATGCCAACTCCACTCAACATACTGAATTTTATCAAAACATCAAAGCTAGAAGATCTATATCCAAATACATGGGTTTATTTGAGAATCTTATTAACTACACCAGTTTCTGTGGCTAGTGGAGAAAGAAGCTTCTCAAAATTGAAATTAATAAAAACTTATCTGCGATCCTCTATGTCTCAAGAAATGTTGAGTTCATTAGCAACCCTTTCGATTGAAAATGATGTATCTCAAAACATAGATGTTTCAGAATTGATCAAAAATGTTGCTAACAAAAAATCAAGAAAAGTCGTTTTTCTTGAGGATGAATATTTTCTATATAAATATTTTTCTTTTAACTCAATATTCCTATATTGGATATTCTTGAGTATTGGAGTCTTTAATGGATCTATGCCCAGAAAAGTCTCTTCTATTTTTATCTACTCAGGCTGTTGTATTGTTGAGAGAGTCTTAAATGGATCTATGCCCACAGCAGTCTCTTCTTTTTTGTCTACTCGGGCTGTTGTATTTTTGAGAGAGTCTTTAATTAATCTATGCCCAGAGCAGTCTCTTCTTTTTTGTCTACTCAGGCTTTTGTATTGTTGAGAGTCTTTAATGGATATATGCCCAGAGCAGTCTCTTCTTTTTTGTCTACTCAGGCTGTAGTATTGTTGAGAGTCTTTAATGGATCTATGCCCAGAGCAGTCTCTTCTTTTTTGTCTACTCAGGCTGTTGTATTGTTGAGAGTCTTTAATGGATCTATGCCCAGAGCAGTCTCTTCTTTTTTTATCTACTCACGCTGTTGTATTGTTGAGAGTCTTTAATGGATCTATGCCGAGAGCAGTCTCTTCTTTTTTGTCTACTCAGGCTGTTGTATTGTTGAGAGAGTCTTTAATGGATCTATGCTCAGAGCAGTCTCTTCTTTTTTGTCTACTCAGGCTGTTGTATTGTAGAGAGTCTTTAATGGATCTATGACCAGAGCAGTCTCTTCTTTTTTTATCTACTCAGTCTGTTGTATTGTTGAGAGAGTCTTTAATGGATCTATGCCCACATCAATCTATTCTTTTTTGTCTACTCGGGCTGTTGTATTTTTGAGAGAGTCTTTAATGGATCTATGCCCGGAGCAGTTTCTTCTTTTTTGTCTACTCAGGCTGTTGTATTGTTGAGAGTCTTTAATGGATCTATGCCCAGAGCAGTCTCTTCTTTTTTGTCTACTCGGGCTGTTGTATTTTTGAGAGAGTCTTTAATGGATTCATGCCCAGAGCAGTCTCTTCTTTTTTGTCTACTCAGGCTGTTGTATTGTTGAGTGAGTCTTTAATGGATCTATGCCCAGAGCAGTCTCTTCTTTTTTGTCTACTTGGGCTATTGTATTGTTGAGAGAGTCTTTAATGGATCTATGCCCAGAGCAGTCTCTTCTTTTTTGTCTACTCAGGCTGTTGTATTGTTGAGAGTCTTTAATGGATCTATGCCAAGAGCAGTCTGTTCTTTTTTGTCTACTCAGGCTGTTGTATTGTTGAGAGAGTCTTAAATGGATCTATGCCCACAGCAGTCTCATCTTTTTTGTCTACTTGGGCTGTTGTATTTTTGAGAGAGTCTTTAATGGATCTATGCCCAGAGCAGTCTCTTCTTTTTTGTCTACTCAGGCTGTTGTATTGTTGAGAGTCTTTAATGGATCTATGCCCAGAGCAGTCTCTTCTTTTTTGTCTACTCAGGCTGTTGTATTGTTGAGAGTCTTTAATGGATCTATGCCCAGAGCAGTCTCTTCTTTTATGTCTACTCAGGCTGTTGTATTGTTGAGAGTCTTTAATGGATCTATGCCCAGAGCAGTCTTATCTTTTTTATCTACTCAGTCTGTTGTATTGTTGAGTGAGTCTTTAATGGATCTATGCTCAGAGCAGTCTCTTCTTTTTTGTCTACTCAGGCTGTTGTATTGTTGAGAGTCTTTAATGGATCTATGCTCAGAGCAGTCTCTTCTTTTTTTGTCTACTCAGGCTGTTGTATTGTTGAGAGTCTTTAATGGATCTATGCCCAGAGCAGCCTCTTCTTTTTTGTCTACTCGGGCTGTTGTATTTTTGAGAGAGTCTTTAATGGATCTATGCCCAGAGCAGTCTCTTCTTTTTTGTCTACTCAGGCTGTTGTATTGTTGAGAGTCATTAATGGATCTATGCCCAGAGCAGTCTCTTCTTTTTTGTCTACTCAAGCTGTTGTATTGTTGTGAGTCTTTAATGGATCTATGCCCAGAGCAGTCTCTTCTTTTTTGTCTACTCGGGCTGTTGTATTGTTGAGAGTCTTTAATGGATCTATGCTCAGAGCAGTCTCTTCTTTTTTTGTCTACACAGGCTGTTGTATTGTTGAGAGTCTTTAATGGATCTATGCCCAGAGCAGTCTCTTCTTTTTTGTCTACTCGGGCTGTTGTATTTTTGAGAGAGTCTTTAATGGATCTATGCCCAGAGCAGTCTCTTCTTTTTTGTCTACTCAGGCTGTTGTATTGTTGAGAGTCTTTAATGGATCTATGCCCAGAGCAGTCTCTTCATTTTTGTCTAATCGGGCTGTTGTATTGTTGAGAGAGTCTTTAATGGATCTATGCCCAGAGCAGTCTCTTCTTTTTTGTCTACTCGGGCTGTTGTATTTTTGAGAGAGTCTTTAATGGATCTATGCCCAGAGCAGTCTCTTCTTTTTTGTCTACTCAGGCTGTTGTATTGTTGAGAGTCTTTAATGGATCTATGCCCAGAGCAGTCTCTTCATTTTTGTCTACTCGGGCTGTTGTATTGTTGAGAGAGTCTTTAATGGATCTATGCCCAGAGCAGTTTCTTCTTTTTTGTCTACTCAGGCTGTTGTATTGTTGAGAGTCTTTAATGGATCTATGCCCAGAGCAGTCTCTTCTTTTTTGTCTACTCGGGCTGTTGTATTGTTGAGAGAGTCTTTAATGGATCTATGCCCAGAGCAGTCTCTTCTTTTTTGTCTACTCAGGCTGTTGTATTGTTGAGAGTCTTTAATGGATCTATGCCCAGAGCAGTCTGTTCTTTTTTGTCTACTCAGGCTGTTGTATTGTTGAGAGAGTCTTAAATGGATCTATGCCCATAGCAGTCTCATCTTTTTTGTCTACTCGGGCTGTTGTATTTTTGAGAGAGTCTTTAATGAATCTATGCCCAGAGCAGTCTCTTCTTTTTTTCTACTCAGGCTGTTGTATTGTTGAGAGTCTTTAATGGATCTATGCCCAGAGCAGTCTCTTCTTTTTTGTCTACTCAGGCTGTTGTATTGTTGAGAGTCTTTAATGGATCTATGCCCAGAGCAGTTTCTACTTTTTTGTCTACTCAGGCTGTTGTATTGTTGAGAGTCTTTAATGGATCTATGCCCAGAGCAGTCTCTTCTTTTTTGTCTACTCGGGCTGTTGTATTTTTGAGAGAGTCTTTAATGGATCTATGCCCAGAGCAGTCTTTTATTTTTTGTCTACTCAGGCTGTTGTATTGTTGAGAGTCTTTAATGGATCTATGCCCAGAGCAGTCTTTTCTTATTTGTCTACTCGGGCAGTTGTATTGTTGAGAGAGTCTTTAATGGATCTATGCCCAGAGCAGTCTCTTCTTTTTTGTCTACTCAGGCTGTTGTATTGTTGATAGTCTTTAATGGATCTATGCCCAGAGCAGTCTCTTCTTTTTTGTCTACTCAGGCTGTTGTATTGTTGAGAGTCTTTAATGGATCTATGCCCAGAGCAGTCTCTTCTTTTTTGTCTACTCAGGCAGTTGTATTGTTGAGAGTCTTTAATAGATCTATGCCCAGAGCAGTCTCTTCTTTTTTGTCTACTCATGCTGTTGTATTGTTGAGAGAGTCTTTAATGGATCTATGCTCAGAGCAGTCTCTTCTTTTTTGTCTACTCATGCTGTTGTATTGTTGAGAGAGTCTTTAATGCATCTATGCTCAGAGCAGTCTCTTCTTTTTTGTCTACTCAGGCTGTTATATTGTTGAGAGTCTTTAATGGATCAATGCCCAGAACAGTCTCTTCTTTTTTTATCTACTCAGTCTGTTGTATTGTTGAGAGATTCTTTAATGGATCTATGCCCACAGCAATCTATTCTTTTTTGTCTACTCGGGCTGTTGTATTGTTGAGAGAGTCTTTAATGGATCTATGCCCAGAGCAGTCTCTTCTTTTTTGTCTACTCAGGCTGTTGTATTGTTGATAGTCTTTAATGGATCTATGCCCAGAGCAGTTTCTTCTTTTTTGTCTACTCAGGCTGTTGTATTGTTGAGAGTCTTTAATGGATCTATGCCCAGAGCAGTCTCTTCTTTTTTGTCTACTTAGGCTGTTGTATTGTTGAGAGAGTCTTTAATGGATCTATGCCCAGAGCAGTCTCTTCTTTTTTGTCTACTCAGGCTGTTGTATTGTTGAGAGTCTTTAATAGATCTATGCCCAGAGCAGTCTCTTCTTTTTTGTCTACTCGGGCTGTTGTATTTTTGAGAGAGTCTTTAATGGATCTATGCCCAGAGCAGTCTCTTCTTTTTTGTCTACTCAGGCTGTTGTATTGTTGAGAGTCTTTAATGGATCTATGCCCAGAGCAGTCTCTTCATTTTTGTCTACTCGGGCTGTTGTATTGTTGAGAGAGTCTTTAATGGATCTATGCCCAGAGCAGTCTCTTCTTTTTTGTCTACTCAGGCTGTTGTATTGTTGAGTGAGTCTTTAATGGATATATGCCCAGAGCAGTCTCTTCTTTTTTGTCTACTCAGTCTGTTGTATTGTTGAGAGAGTCTTTAATGGATCTATGCCCACAGCAATCTCTTCTTTTTTGTCTACTCGGGCTGTTGTATTTTTGAGAGAGTCTTTAATGGATCTATGCCCAGAGCAGTTTCTTCTTTTTTGTCTACTCAGGCTGTTGTATTGTTGAGTGAGTCTTTAATGGATATATGCCCAGAGCAGTCTCTTCTTTTTTGTCTACTCAGTCTGTTGTATTGTTGAGAGAGTCTTTAATGGATCTATGCCCACAGCAATCTCTTCTTTTTTGTCTACTCGGGCTGTTGTATTTTTGAGAGAGTCTTTAATGGATCTATGCCCAGATCAGTTTCTTCTTTTTTGTCTACTCAGGCTGTTGTATTGTTGAGAGTCTTTAATGGATCTATGCCCAGAGCAGTCTCTTCTTTTTTGTCTACTCGGGCTGTTGTATTGTTGAGAGAGTCTTTAATGGATCTATGCCCAGAGCAGTCTCTTCTTTTTTGTCTACTCAGGCTGTTGTATTGTTGAGAGTCTTTAATGGATCTATGCCCAGAGCAGACTGTTCTTTTTTGTCTACTCAGGCTGTTGTATTGTTGAGAGAGTCTTAAATGGATCTATGCCCACAGCAGTCTCATCTTTTTTGTCGACTCGGGCTGTTGTATTTTTGAGAGAGTCTTTAATTAATCTATGCCCAGAGCAGTCTCTTCTTTTTTTGTCTACTCGGGCTGTTGTATTTTTGAGAGAGTCTTTAATGGATCTATGCCCAAAGCAGTCTTTTATTTTTTGTCTACTCAGGATGTTGTATTGTTGAGAGTCTTTAATGGATCTATGCCCAGAGCAGTCTCTTCTTATTTGTCTACTCGGGCAGTTGTATTGTTGAGAGAGTCTTTAATGGAACTATGCCCAGAGCAGTCTCTTCTTTTTTGTCTACTCAGGCTGTTGTATTGTTGATAGTCTTTAATGGATCTATGCCCAGAGCAGTTTCTTCTTTTTTGTCTACTCAGGCTGTTGTATTGTTGAGAGTCTTTAATGGATCTATGCCCAGAGCAGTCTCTTCTTTTTTGTCTACTCAGGCTGTTGTATTGTTGAGAGAGTCTTTAATGGATCTATGCTCAGAGCAGTCTCTTCTTTTTTGTCTACTCAGGCTGTTGTATTGTTGAGAGTCTTTAATGGATCTATGCCCAGAGCAGTCTCTTATTTTTTATCTACTCAGTCTGTTGTAATGTTGAGTGAGTCTTTAATGGATCTATGCTCAGAGCAGTCTCTTCTTTTTTGTCTACTCAGGCTGTTGTATTGTTGAGAGTCTTTAATGGATCTATGCTCAGAGCAGTCTCTTCTTTTTTTGTCTACTCAGGCTGTTGTATTGTTGAGAGTCTTTAATGGATCTATGCCCAGAGCAGTCTCTTCTTTTTTGTCTACTCGGGCTGTTGTATTTTTGAGAGAGTCTTTAATGGATCTTTGCCCAGAGCAGTCTCTTCTTTTTTGTCTACTCAGGCTGTTGTATTGTTTAGAGTCTTTAATGGATCTATGCCCAGAGCAGTCTCTTCTTTTTTGTCTACTCAGGCAGTTGTATTGTTGAGAGTCTTTAATAGATCTATGCCCAGAGCAGTCTCTTCTTTTTTGTCTACTCATGCTGTTGTATTGTTGAGAGAGTCTTTAATGGATCTATGCTCAGAGCAGTCTCTTCTTTTTTGTCTACTCATGCTGTTGTATTGTTGAGAGAGTCTTTAATGGATCTATGCTCAGAGCAGTCTCTTCTTTTTTGTCTACTCAGGCTGTTATATTGTTGAGAGTCTTTAATGGATCTATGCCCAGAACAGTCTCTTCTTTTTTTATCTACTCAGTCTGTTGTATTGTTGAGAGATTCTTTAATGGATCTATGCCCACAGCAATCTATTCTTTTTTGTCTACTCGGGCTGTTGTATTGTTGAGAGAGTCTTTAATGGATCTATGCCCAGAGCAGTCTCTTCTTTTTTGTCTACTCAGGCTGTTGTATTGTTGATAGTCTTTAATGGCTCTATGCCCAGAGCAGTTTCTTCTTTTTTGTCTACTCAGGCTGTTGTATTGTTGAGAGTCTTTAATGGATCTATGCCCAGAGCAGTCTCTTCTTTTTTGTCTACTTGGGCTGTTGTATTGTTGAGAGAGTCTTTAATGGATCTATGCCCAGAGCAGTCTCTTCTTTTTTGTCTACTCAGGCTGTTGTATTGTTGAGAGTCTTTAATGGATCTATGCCCAGAGCAGTCTCTTCTTTTTTGTCTACTCGGGCTGTTGTATTTTTGAGAGAGTCTTTAATGGATCTATGCCCAGAGCAGTCTCTTCTTTTTTGTCTACTCAGGCTGTTGTATTGTTGAGAGTCTTTAATGGATCTATGCCCAGAGCAGTCTCTTCATTTTTGTCTACTCGGGCTGTTGTATTGTTGAGAGAGTCTTTAATGGATCTATGCCCAGAGCAGTCTCTTCTTTTTTGTCTACTCAGGCTGTTGTATTGTTGAGTGAGTCTTTAATGGATATATGCCCAGAGCAGTCTCTTCTTTTTTGTCTACTCAGTCTGTTGTATTGTTGAGAGAGTCTTTAATGGATCTATGCCCACAGCAATCTCTTCTTTTTTGTCTACTCGGGCTGTTGTATTTTTGAGAGAGTCTTTAATGGATCTATGCCCAGAGCAGTTTCTTCTTTTTTGTCTACTCAGGCTGTTGTATTGTTGAGTGAGTCTTTAATGGATATATGCCCAGAGCAGTCTCTTCTTTTTTGTCTACTCAGTCTGTTGTATTGTTGAGAGAGTCTTTAATGGATCTATGCCCACAGCAATCTCTTCTTTTTTGTCTACTCGGGCTGTTGTATTTTTGAGAGAGTCTTTAATGGATCTATGCCCAGAGCAGTCTCTTCTTTTTTTGTCTACTCGGGCTGTTGTATTTTTGAGAGAGTCTTTAATGGATCTATGCCCAAAGCAGTCTTTTATTTTTTGTCTACTCAGGATGTTGTATTGTTGAGAGTCTTTAATGGATCTATGCCCAGAGCAGTCTCTTCTTATTTGTCTACTCGGGCAGTTGTATTGTTGAGAGAGTCTTTAATGGATCTATGCCCAGAGCAGTCTCTTCTTTTTTGTCTACTCAGGCTGTTGTATTGTTGATAGTCTTTAATGGATCTATGCCCAGAGCAGTCTTTTCTTTTTTGTCTACTCAGGCTGTTGTATTGTTGAGAGTCTTTAATGGATCTATGCCCAGAGCAGTCTCTTCTTTTTTGTCTACTCAGGCTGTTGTATTGTTGAGAGAGTCTTTAATGGATCTATGCTCAGAGCAGTCTCTTCTTTTTTGTCTACTCAGGCTGTTGTATTGTTGAGAGTCTTTAATGGATCTATGCCCAGAGCAGTCTCTTCTTTTTTATCTACTCAGTCTGTTGTAATGTTGAGTGAGTCTTTAATGGATCTATGCTCAGAGCAGTCTCTTCTTTTTTGTCTACTCAGGCTGTTGTATTGTTGAGAGTCTTTAATGGATCTATGCTCAGAGCAGTCTCTTGTTTTTTTGTCTACTCAGGCTGTTGTATTGTTGAGAGTCTTTAATGGATCTATGCCCAGAGCAGTCTCTTCTTTTTTGTCTACTCGGGCTGTTGTATTTTTGAGAGAGTCTTTAATGGATCTATCCCCAGAGCAGTCTCTTCTTTTTTGTCTACTCAGGCTGTTGTATTGTTTAGAGTCTTTAATGGATCTATGCCCAGAGCAGTCTCTTCATTTTTGTCTACTCGGGCTGTTGAATTGTTGAGAGAGTCTTTAATGGATCTATGCCCAGAGCAGTCTCTTCTTTTTTGTCTACTCAAGCTGTTGTATTGTTGTGAGTCTTTAATGGATCTATGCCCAGAGCAGTCTCTTCTTTTTTGTCTACTCGGGCTGTTGTATTGTTGAGAGAGTCTTTAATGGATCTATGCCCAAAGCAGTCTCTTCTTTTTTGTCTACTCAGGCTGTTGTATTGTTGAGAGTCTTTAATGGATCTATGCCCAGAGCAGTCTCTTCTTTTCTGTCTACTCAGGCTGTTGTATTGTTGAGAGAGTCTTTAATGGATCTATGCCCAGAGCAGTTTCTTCTTTTTTGTCTACTCAGGCTGTTGTATTGTTGAGAGTCTTTAATGGATCTATGCCCAGAGCAGTCTCTTCTTTTTTTATCTACTCAGGCTGTTGTATTGTTGAGAGTCTTTAATGGATCTTTGCCCAGAGCAGTCTCTTCTTTTTTGTCTACTCAGGCTGTTGTGTTGTTGAGTGAGTCTTTAATGGATATATGCCCAGAGCAGTCTCTTCTTTTTTGTCTACTCAGTCTGTTGTATTGTTGAGAGAGTCTTTAATGGATCTATGCCCACAGCAATCTCTTCTTTTTTGTCTACTCGGGCTGTTGTATTTTTGAGAGAGTCTTTAATGGATCTATGCCCAGAGCAGTTTCTTCTTTTTTGTCTACTCAGGCTGTTGTATTGTTGAGAGTCTTTAATGGATCTTTGCCCAGAGCAGTCTCTTCTTTTTTGTCTACTCAGGCTGTTGTATTGTTGAGTGAGTCTTTAATGGATATATGCCCAGAGCAGTCTCCTCTTTTTTGTCTACTCAGTCTGTTGTATTGTTGAGAGAGTCTTTAATGGATCTATGCTCACAGCAATCTCTTCTTTTTTGTCTACTCGGGCTGTTGTATTTTTGAGAGAGTCTTTAATGGATCTATGCCCAGAGCAGTTTCTTCTTTTTTGTCTACTCAGGCTGTTGTATTGTTGAGAGAGTCTTAAATGGATCTATGCCCACAGCAGTCTCATCTTTTTTGTCTACTCGGGCTGTTGTATTTTTGAGAGAGTCTTTAATGGATCTATGCCCAGAGCAGTCTCTTCTTTTTTGTCTACTCAGGCTGTTGTATTGTTGAGAGTCTTTAATGGATCTATGCCCAGAGCAGTTTGTTCTTTTTTGTCTACTCAGGCTGTTGTATTGTTGAGAGAGTCTTAAATGGATCTATGCCCACAGCAGTCTCATCTTTTTTGTCTACTCGGGCTGTTGTATTTTTGAGAGAGTCTTTAATTAATCTATGCCCAGAGCAGTCTCTTCTTTTTTTCTACTCAGGCTTTTGTATTGTTGAGAGTCTTTAATGGATCTATGCCCAGAGCAGTCTCTTCTTTTTTGTCTACTCAGGCTGTTGTATTGTTGAGAGTCTTTAATGGATCTATGCCCAGAGCAGTTTCTTCTTTTTTGTCTACTGAGGCTGTTGTATTGTTGAGAGTCTTTAATGGATCTATGCCCAGAGCAGTCTCTTCTTTTTTGTCTACTCGGGCTGTTGTATTTTTGAGAGAGTCTTTAATGGATCTATGCCCAGAGCAGTCTTTTATTTTTTGTCTACTCAGGCTGTTGTATTGTTGAGAGTCTTTAATAGATCTATGCCCAGAGCAGTCTCTTCTTATTTGTCTACTCGGGCAGTTGTATTGTTGAGAGAGTCTTTAATGGATCTATGCCCAGAGCAGTCTCTTCTTTTTTGTCTACTCAGGCTGTTGTATTGTTGATAGTCTTTAATGGATCTATACCCAGAACAGTCTCTTCTTTTTTTATCTACTCAGTCTGTTGTATTGTTGAGAGATTCTTTAATGGATCTATGCCCACAGCAATCTATTCTTTTTTGTCTACTCGGGCTGTTGTATTGTTGAGAGAGTCTTTAATGGATCTATGCCCAGAGCAGTCTCTTCTTTTTTGTCTACTCAGGCTGTTGTATTGTTGATAGTCTTTAATGGATCTATGCCCAGAGCAGTTTCTTCTTTTTTGTCTACTCAGGCTGTTGTATTGTTGAGAGTCTTTAATGGATCTATGCCCAGAGCAGTCTCTTCTTTTTTGTCTACTTGGGCTGTTGTATTGTTGAGAGAGTCTTTAATGGATCTATGCCCAGAGCAGTCTCTTCTTTTTTGTCTACTCAGGCTGTTGTATTGTTGAGAGTCTTTAATGGATCTATGCCCAGAGCAGTCTCTTCTTTTTTGTCTACTCGGGCTGTTGTATTTTTGAGAGAGTCTTTAATGGATCTATGCCCAGAGCAGTCTCTTCTTTTTTGTCTACTCAGGCTGTTGTATTGTTGAGAGTCTTTAATGGATCTATGCCCAGAGCAGTCTCTTCATTTTTGTCTACTCGTTCTGTTGTATTGTTGAGAGAGTCTTTAATGGATCTATGCCCAGAGCAGTCTCTTCTTTTTTGTCTACTCAGGCTGTTGTATTGTTGAGTGAGTCTTTAATGGATATATGCCCAGAGCAGTCTCTTCTTTTTTGTCTACTCAGTCTGTTGTATTGTTGAGAGAGTCTTTAATGGATCTATGCCCACAGCAATCTCTTCTTTTTTGTCTACTCGGGCTGTTGTATTTTTGAGAGAGTCTTTAATGGATCTATGCCCAGAGCAGTTTCTTCTTTTTTGTCTACTCAGGCTGTTGTATTGTTGAGTGAGTCTTTAATGGATATATGCCCAGAGCAGTCTCTTCTTTTTTGTCTACTCAGTCTGTTGTATTGTTGAGAGAGTCTTTAATGGATCTATGCCCACAGCAATCTCTTCTTTTTTGTCTACTCGGGCTGTTGTATTTTTGAGAGAGTCTTTAATGGATCTATGCCCAGAGCAGTCTCTTCTTTTTTTGTCTACTCGGGCTGTTGTATTTTTGAGAGAGTCTTTAATGGATCTATGCCCAAAGCAGTCTTTTATTTTTTGTCTACTCAGGATGTTGTATTGTTGAGAGTCTTTAATGGATCTATGCCCAGAGCAGTCTCTTCTTATTTGTCTACTCGGGCAGTTGTATTGTTGAGAGAGTCTTTAATGGATCTATGCCCAGAGCAGTCTCTTCTTTTTTGTCTACTCAGGCTGTTGTATTGTTGATAGTCTTTAATGGATCTATGCCCAGAGCAGTCTTTTCTTTTTTGTCTACTCAGGCTGTTGTATTGTTGAGAGTCTTTAATGGATCTATGCCCAGAGCAGTCTCTTCTTTTTTGTCTACTCAGGCTGTTGTATTGTTGAGAGAGTCTTTAATGGATCTATGCTCAGAGCAGTCTCTTCTTTTTTGTCTACTCAGGCTGTTGTATTGTTGAGAGTCTTTAATGGATCTATGCCCAGAGCAGTCTCTTCTTTTTTATCTACTCAGTCTGTTGTAATGTTGAGTGAGTCTTTAATGGATCTATGCTCAGAGCAGTCTCTTCTTTTTTGTCTACTCAGGCTGTTGTATTGTTGAGAGTCTTTAATGGATCTATGCTCAGAGCAGTCTCTTGTTTTTTTGTCTACTCAGGCTGTTGTATTGTTGAGAGTCTTTAATGGATCTATGCCCAGAGCAGTCTCTTCTTTTTTGTCTACTCGGGCTGTTGTATTTTTGAGAGAGTCTTTAATGGATCTATCCCCAGAGCAGTCTCTTCTTTTTTGTCTACTCAGGCTGTTGTATTGTTTAGAGTCTTTAATGGATCTATGCCCAGAGCAGTCTCTTCATTTTTGTCTACTCGGGCTGTTGAATTGTTGAGAGAGTCTTTAATGGATCTATGCCCAGAGCAGTCTCTTCTTTTTTGTCTACTCAAGCTGTTGTATTGTTGTGAGTCTTTAATGGATCTATGCCCAGAGCAGTCTCTTCTTTTTTGTCTACTCGGGCTGTTGTATTGTTGAGAGAGTCTTTAATGGATCTATGCCCAAAGCAGTCTCTTCTTTTTTGTCTACTCAGGCTGTTGTATTGTTGAGAGTCTTTAATGGATCTATGCCCAGAGCAGTCTCTTCTTTTCTGTCTACTCAGGCTGTTGTATTGTTGAGAGAGTCTTTAATGGATCTATGCCCAGAGCAGTTTCTTCTTTTTTGTCTACTCAGGCTGTTGTATTGTTGAGAGTCTTTAATGGATCTATGCCCAGAGCAGTCTCTTCTTTTTTTATCTACTCAGGCTGTTGTATTGTTGAGAGTCTTTAATGGATCTTTGCCCAGAGCAGTCTCTTCTTTTTTGTCTACTCAGGCTGTTGTGTTGTTGAGTGAGTCTTTAATGGATATATGCCCAGAGCAGTCTCTTCTTTTTTGTCTACTCAGTCTGTTGTATTGTTGAGAGAGTCTTTAATGGATCTATGCCCACAGCAATCTCTTCTTTTTTGTCTACTCGGGCTGTTGTATTTTTGAGAGAGTCTTTAATGGATCTATGCCCAGAGCAGTTTCTTCTTTTTTGTCTACTCAGGCTGTTGTATTGTTGAGAGTCTTTAATGGATCTTTGCCCAGAGCAGTCTCTTCTTTTTTGTCTACTCAGGCTGTTGTATTGTTGAGTGAGTCTTTAATGGATATATGCCCAGAGCAGTCTCCTCTTTTTTGTCTACTCAGTCTGTTGTATTGTTGAGAGAGTCTTTAATGGATCTATGCTCACAGCAATCTCTTCTTTTTTGTCTACTTGGGCTGTTGTATTTTTGAGAGAGTCTTTAATGGATCTATGCCCAGAGCAGTTTCTTCTTTTTTGTCTACTCAGGCTGTTGTATTGTTGAGAGAGTCTTAAATGGATCTATGCCCACAGCAGTCTCATCTTTTTTGTCTACTCGGGCTGTTGTATTTTTGAGAGAGTCTTTAATGGATCTATGCCCAGAGCAGTCTCTTCTTTTTTGTCTACTCAGGCTGTTGTATTGTTGAGAGTCTTTAATGGATCTATGCCCAGAGCAGTTTGTTCTTTTTTGTCTACTCAGGCTGTTGTATTGTTGAGAGAGTCTTAAATGGATCTATGCCCACAGCAGTCTCATCTTTTTTGTCTACTCGGGCTGTTGTATTTTTGAGAGAGTCTTTAATTAATCTATGCCCAGAGCAGTCTCTTCTTTTTTTCTACTCAGGCTTTTGTATTGTTGAGAGTCTTTAATGGATCTATGCCCAGAGCAGTCTCTTCTTTTTTGTCTACTCAGGCTGTTGTATTGTTGAGAGTCTTTAATGGATCTATGCCCAGAGCAGTTTCTTCTTTTTTGTCTACTGAGGCTGTTGTATTGTTGAGAGTCTTTAATGGATCTATGCCCAGAGCAGTCTCTTCTTTTTTGTCTACTCGGGCTGTTGTATTTTTGAGAGAGTCTTTAATGGATCTATGCCCAGAGCAGTCTCTTCTTTTTTGTCTACTCAGGCTGTTGTATTGTTGATAGTCTTTAATGGATCTATGCCCAGAGCAGTCTCTTCTTTTTTGTCTACTCAGGCTGTTGTATTGTTGAGAGTCTTTAATGGATCTATGCCCAGAGCAGTCTCTTCTTTTTTGTCTACTCGGGCTGTTGTATTTTTGAGAGAGTCTTTAATGGATCTATGCCCAGAGCAGTCTTTTATTTTTTGTCTACTCAGGCTGTTGTATTGTTGAGAGTCTTTAATAGATCTATGCCCAGAGCAGTCTCTTCTTATTTGTCTACTCGGGCAGTTGTATTGTTGAGAGAGTCTTTAATGGATCTATGCCCAGAGCAGTCTCTTCTTTTTTGTCTACTCAGGCTGTTGTATTGTTGATAGTCTTTAATGGATCTATGCCCAGAGCAGTCTCTTCTTTTTTGTCTACTCAGGCTGTTGTATTGTTGAGAGTCTTTAATGGATCTATGCCCAGAGCAGTCTCTTCTTTTTTGTCTACTCAGGCAGTTGTATTGTTGAGAGTCTTTAATGGATCTATGCCCAGAGCAGTCTCTTCTTTTTTGTCTACTCATGCTGTTGTATTGTTGAGAGAGTCTTTAATGGATCTATGCTCAGAGCAGTCTCTTCTTTTTTGTCTACTCATGCTGTTGTATTGTTGAGAGAGTCTTTAATGGATCTATGCTCAGAGCAGTCTCTTCTTTTTTGTCTACTCAGGCTGTTATATTGTTGAGAGTCTTTAATGGATCTATGCCCAGAACAGTCTCTTCTTTTTTTATCTACTCAGTCTGTTGTATTGTTGAGAGATTCTTTAATGGATCTATGCCCACAGCAATCTATTCTTTTTTGTCTACTCGGGCTGTTGTATTGTTGAGAGAGTCTTTAATGGATCTATGCCCAGAGCAGTCTCTTCTTTTTTGTCTACTCAGGCTGTTGTATTGTTGAGAGTCTTTAATGGATCTATGCCCAGAGCAGTTTCTTCTTTTTTGTCTACTCAGGCTGTTGTATTGTTGAGAGTCTTTAATGGATCTATGCCCAGAGCAGTCTCTTCTTTTTTGTCTAATTGGGCTGTTGTATTGTTGAGAGAGTCTTTAATGGATCTATGCCCAGAGCAGTCTCTTCTTTTTTGTCTACTCAGGCTGTTGTATTGTTGAGAGTCTTTAATGGATCTATGCCCAGAGCAGTCTCTTCTTTTTTGTCTACTCGGGCTGTTGTATTGTTGAGAGAGTCTTTAATGGATCTATGCCCAGAGCAGTCTCTTCTTTTTTGTCTACTCGGGCTGTTGTATTGTTGAGTGAGTCTTTAATGGATATATGCCCAGAGCAGTCTCTTCTTTTTTGTCTACTCAGTCTGTTGTATTATTGAGAGAGTCTTTAATGGATCTATGCCCACAGCAATCTCTTCTTTTTTGTCTACTCGGGCTGTTGTATTTTTGAGAGAGTCTTTAATGGATCTATGCCCAGAGCAGTCTCTTCATTTTTGTCTACTCGGGCTGTTGTATTGTTGAGAGAGTCTTTAATGGATCTATGCCCAGAGCAGTCTCTTCTTTTTTGTCTACTCGGGCTGTTGTATTGTTGAGTGAGTCTTTAATGGATATATGCCCAGAGCAGTCTCTTCTTTTTTGTCTACTCAGTCTGTTGTATTATTGAGAGAGTCTTTAATGGATCTATGCCCTCAGCAATCTCTTCTTTTTTGTCTACTCGGGCTGTTGTATTTTTGAGAGAGTCTTTAATGGATCTATGCCCAGAGCAGTTTCTTCTTTTTTGTCTACTCAGGCTGTTGTATTGTTGAGTGAGTCTTTAATGGATATATGCCCAGAGTAGTCTCTTCTTTTTTGTCTACTCAGTCTGTTGTATTGTTGAGAGAGTCTTTAATGGATCTATGCCCAGAGCAATCTCTTCTTTTTTGTCTACTCGGGCTGTTGTATTTTTGAGAGAGTCTTTAATGGATCTATGCCCAGAGCAGTCTCTTCTTTTTTGTCTACTCAGGCTGTTGTATTGTTGAGAGTCTTTAATGGATCTATGCCCAGAGCAGTCTCTTCTTTTTTGTCTACTCGGGCTGTTGTATTGTTGAGAGAATCTTTAATGGATCTATGCCCAGAGCAGTCTCTTCTTTTTTGTCTACTCAGGCTGTTGTATTGTTGAGAGTCTTTAATGGATCTATGCCCAGAGCAGTCTGTTCTTTTTTGTCTACTCAGGCTGTTGTATTGTTGAGAGAGTCTTAAATGGATCTATGCCCACAGCAGTCTCATCTTTTTTGTCTACTCGGGCTGTTGTATTTTTGAGAGAGTCTTTAATTAATCTATGCCCAGAGCAGTCTCTTCTTTTTTTCTACTCAGGCTTTTGTATTGTTGAGAGTCTTTAATGGATCTATGCCCAGAGCAGTCTCTTCTTTTTTGTCTACTCAGGCTGTTGTATTGTTGAGAGTCTTTAATGGATCTATGCCCAGAGCAGTTTCTTCTTTTTTGCCTACTCAGGCTGTTGTATTGTTGAGAGTCTTTAATGGATCTATGCCCAGAGCAGTCTCTTCTTTTTTGTCTACTCGGGCTGTTGTATTTTTGAGAGAGTCTTTAATGGATCTATGCCCAAAGCAGTCTTTTATTTTTTGTTTACTCAGGCTGTTGTATTGTTGAGAGTCTTTAATGGATCTATGCCCAGAGCAGTCTCTTCTTATTTGTCTACTCGGGCAGTTGTATTGTTGAGAGAGTCTTTAATGGATCTATGCCCAGAGCAGTCTCTTCTTTTTTGTCTACTCAGGCTGTTGTATTGTTGAGAGTCTTTAATGGATCTATGCCCAGAGCAGTCTCTTCTTTTTTGTCTACTCATGCTGTTGTATTGTTGAGAGTCTTTAATGGATCTATGCCCAGAGCAGTCTCTTCTTTTTTGTCTACTCAGGCAGTTGTATTGTTGAGAGTCTTTAATGGATCTATGCCCAGAGCAGTCTCTTCTTTTTTGTCTACTCATGCTGTTGTATTGTTGAGAAAGTTTTTAATGGATCTGAGTCTTTAATGGATCTATGCTCAGAGCAGTCTCTTCTTTTTTGTCTACTCATGCTGTTGTATTGTTGAGAGAGTCTTTAATGGATCTATGCTCAGAGCAGTCTCTTCTTTTTTGTCTACTCAGGCTGTTATATTGTTGAGAGTCTTTAATGGATCTATGCCCAGAACAGTCTCTTCTTTTTTTATCTACTCTATCTGTTGTATTGTTGAGAGATTCTTTAATGGATCTATGCCCACAGCAATCTATTCTTTTTTGTCTACTCGGGCTGTTGTATTGTTGAGAGATTCTTTAATGGATCTATGCCCAGAGCAGTCTCTTCTTTTTTGTCTACTCAGGCTGTTGTATTGTTGAGAGTCTTTAATGGATCTATGCCCAGAGCAGTTTCTTCTTTTTTGTCTACTCAGGCTGTTGTATTGTTGAGAGTCTTTAATGGATCTATGCCCAGAGCAGTCTCTTCTTTTTTGTCTACTTGGGCTGTTGTATTGTTGATAGAGTCTTTAATGGATCTATGCCCAGAGCAGTTTCTTCTTTTTTGTCTACTCAGGCTGTTGTATTGTTGAGTGAGTCTTTAATGGATATATGCCCAGAGCAGTCTCTTCTTTTTTGTCTACTCAGTCTGTTGTATTGTTGAGAGAGTCTTTAATGGATCTATGCCCACAGCAATCTCTTCTTTTTTGTCTACTCGTGCTGTTGTATTTTTGAGAGAGTCTTTAATGGATCTATGCCCAGAGCAGTTTCTTCTTTTTTGTCTACTCAGGCTGTTGTATTGTTGAGAGAGTCTTTAATGGATCTATGCCCAGAGCAGTCTCTTCTTTTTTGTCTACTCAGGCTGTTGTATTGTTGAGAGTCTTTAATGGATCTATGCCCAGAGCAGTCTGTTCTTTTTTGTCTACTCAGGCTGTTGTATTGTTGAGAGAGTCTTAAATGGATCTATGCCCACAGCAGTCTCATCTTTTTTGTCTACTCGGGCTGTTGTATTTTTGAGAGAGTCTTTAATTAATCTATGCCCAGAGCAGTCTCTTCTTTTTTTCTACTCAGGCTTTTGTATTGTTGAGAGTCTTTAATGGATCTATGCCCAGAGCAGTCTCTTCTTTTTTGTCTACTCTGGCAGTTGTATTGTTGAGAGAGTCTTTAATGGATCTATGCCCAGAGCAGTCTCTTCTTTTTTGTCTACTCAGGCTGTTGTATTTTTGAGAGAGTCTTTAATGGATCTATGCCCAAAGCAGGCTTTTATTTTTTGTCTACTCAGGATGTTGTATTGTTGAGAGTCTTTAATGGATCTATGCCCAGAGCAGTCTCTTCTTATTTGTCTACTCGGGCAGTTGTATTGTTGAGAGAGTCTTTAATGGATCTATGCCCAGAGTAGTCTCTTCTTTTTTGTCTACTCAGGCTGTTGTATTGTTGATAGTCTTTAATGGATCTATGCCCAGAGCAGTCTCTTCATTTTTGTCTACTCAGGCTGTTGTATTGTTGAGAGTCTTTAATGGATCTATGCCCAGAGCAGTCTCTTCTTTTTTGTCTACTCAGGCTGTTGTATTGTTGAGAGTCTTTAATGGATCTATGCCCAGAGCAGTCTCTTCTTTTTTATCTACTCAGTCTGTTGTAATGTTGAGTGAGTCTTTAATGGATCTATGCTCAGAGCAGTCTCTTCTTTTTTGTCTACTCAGGCTGTTGTATTGTTGAGAGTCTTTAATGGATCTATGCTCAGAGCAGTCTCTTCTTTTTTTGTCTACTCAGGCTGTTGTATTGTTGAGAGTCTTTAATGGATCTATGCCCAGAGCAGTCTCTTCTTTTTTGTCTACTTGGGCTGTTGTATTTTTGAGAGAGTCTTTAATGGATCTATGCCCAGAGCAGTCTCTTCTTTTTTGTCTACTCAGGCTGTTGTATTGTTTAGAGTCTTTAATGGATCTATGCCCAGAGCAGTCTCTTCATTTTTGTCTACTCGGGCTGTTGTATTGTTGAGAGAGTCTTTAATGGATCTATGCCCAGAGCAGTCTCTTCTTTTTTGTCTACTCAAGCTGTTGTATTGTTGTGAGTCTTTAATGGATCTATGCCCAGAGCAGTCTCTTCTTTTTTGTCTACTCGGGCTGTTGTATTGTTGAGAGAGTCTTTAATGGATCTATGCCCAAAGCAGTCTCTTCTTTTTTGTCTACTCAGGCTGTTGTATTGTTGAGAGTCTTTAATGGATCTATGCCCAGAGCAGTCTCTTCTTTTCTGTCTACTCAGGCTGTTGTATTGTTGAGAGAGTCTTTAATGGATCTATGCCCAGAGCAGTTTCTTCTTTTTTGTCTACTCAGGCTGTTGTATTGTTGAGAGTCTTTAATGGATCTATGCCCAGAGCAGTCTCTTCTTTTTTTATCTACTCAGGCTGTTGTATTGTTGAGAGTCTTTAATGGATCTTTGCCCAGAGCAGTCTCTTCTTTTTTGTCTACTCAGGCTGTTGTGTTGTTGAGTGAGTCTTTAATGGATATATGCCCAGAGCAGTCTCCTCTTTTTTGTCTACTCAGTCTGTTGTATTGTTGAGAGAGTCTTTAATGGATCTATGCTCACAGCAATCTCTTCTTTTTTGTCTACTCGGGCTGTTGTATTTTTGAGAGAGTCTTTAATGGATCTATGCCCAGAGCAGTTTCTTCTTTTTTGTCTACTCAGGCTGTTGTATTGTTGAGAGTCTTTAATGGATCTATGCCCAGAGCAGTCTCTTCTTTTTTGTCTACTCGGGCTGTTGTATTGTTGAGAGAGTCTTTAATGGATCTATGCCCAGAGCAGTCTCTTCTTTTTTGTCTACTCAGGCTGTTGTATTGTTGAGAGTCTTTAATGGATCTATGCCTAGAGCAGTTTGTTCTTTTTTGTCTACTCAGGCTGTTGTATTGTTGAGAGAGTCTTAAATGGATCTATGCCCACAGCAGTCTCATCTTTTTTGTCTACTCGGGCTGTTGTATTTTTGAGAGAGTCTTTAATTAATCTATGCCCAGAGCAGTCTCTTCTTTTTTTCTACTCAGGCTTTTGTATTGTTGAGAGTCTTTAATGGATCTATGCCCAGAGCAGTCTCTTCTTTTTTGTCTACTCAGGCTGTTGTATTGTTGAGAGTCTTTAATGGATCTATGCCCAGAGCAGTTTCTTCTTTTTTGTCTACTCAGGCTGTTGTATTGTTGAGAGTCTTTAATGGATCTATGCCCAGAGCAGTCTCTTCTTTTTTGTCTACTCGGGCTGTTGTATTTTTGAGAGAGTCTTTAATGGATCTATGCCCAGAGCAGTCTTTTATTTTTTGTCTACTCAGGCTGTTGTATTGTTGAGAGTCTTTAATAGATCTATGCCCAGAGCAGTCTCTTCTTATTTGTCTACTCGGGCAAGTGTATTGTTGAGAGAGTCTTTAATGGATCTATGCCCAGAGCAGTCTCTTCTTTTTTGTCTACTCAGGCTGTTGTATTGTTGATAGTCTTTAATGGATCTATGCCCAGAGCAGTCTCTTCTTTTTTGTCTACTCAGGCTGTTGTATTGTTGAGAGTCTTTAATGGATCTATGCCCAGAGCAGTCTCTTCTTTTTTGTCTACTCAGGCAGTTGTATTGTTGAGAGTCTTTAATGGATCTATGCCCAGAGCAGTCTCTTCTTTTTTGTCTACTCATGCTGTTGTATTGTTGAGAGAGTCTTTAATGGATCTATGCTCAGAGCAGTCTCTTCTTTTTTGTCTACTCATGCTGTTGTATTGTTGAGAGAGTCTTTAATGGATCTATGCTCAGAGCAGTCTCTTCTTTTTTGTCTACTCAGGCTGTTATATTGTTGAGAGTCTTTAATGGATCTATGCCCAGAACAGTCTCTTCTTTTTTTATCTACTCAGTCTGTTGTATTGTTGAGAGATTCTTTAATGGATCTATGCCCACAGCAATCTATTCTTTTTTGTCTACTCGGGCTGTTGTATTGTTGAGAGAGTCTTTAATGGATCTATGCCCAGAGCAGTCTCTTCTTTTTTGTCTACTCAGGCTGTTGTATTGTTGAGAGTCTTTAATGGATCTATGCCCAGAGCAGTTTCTTCTTTTTTGTCTACTCAGGCTGTTGTATTGTTGAGAGTCTTTAATGGATCTATGCCCAGAGCAGTCTCTTCTTTTTTGTCTACTTGGGCTGTTGTATTGTTGAGAGAGTCTTTAATGGATCTATGCCCAGAGCAGTCTCTTCTTTTTTGTCTACTCAGGCTGTTGTATTGTTGAGAGTCTTTAATGGATCTATGCCCAGAGCAGTCTCTTCTTTTTTGTCTACTCGGGCTGTTGTATTGTTGAGAGAGTCTTTAATGGATCTATGCCCAGAGCAGTCTCTTCTTTTTTGTCTACTCGGGCTGTTGTATTGTTGAGTGAGTCTTTAATGGATATATGCCCAGAGCAGTCTCTTCTTTTTTGTCTACTCAGTCTGTTGTATTATTGAGAGAGTCTTTAATGGATCTATGCCCACAGCAATCTCTTCTTTTTTGTCTACTCGGGCTGTTGTATTTTTGAGAGAGTCTTTAATGGATCTATGCCCAGAGCAGTCTCTTCATTTTTGTCTACTCGGGCTGTTGTATTGTTGAGAGAGTCTTTAATGGATCTATGCCCAGAGCAGTCTCTTCTTTTTTGTCTACTCGGGCTGTTGTATTGTTGAGTGAGTCTTTAATGGATATATGCCCAGAGCAGTCTGTTCTTTTTTGTCTACTCAGTCTGTTGTATTATTGAGAGAGTCTTTAATGGATCTATGCCCACAGCAATCTCTTCTTTTTTGTCTACTCGGGCTGTTATATTTTTGAGAGAGTCTTTAATGGATCTATGCCCAGAGCAGTTTCTTCTTTTTTGTCTACTCAGGCTGTTGTATTGTTGAGTGAGTCTTTAATGGATATATGCCCAGAGTAGTCTCTTCTTTTTTGTCTACTCAGTCTGTTGTATTGTTGAGAGAGTCTTTAATGGATCTATGCCCACAGCAATCTCTTCTTTTTTGTCTACTCGGGCTGTTGTATTTTTGAGAGAGTCTTTAATGGATCTATGCCCAGAGCAGTTTCTTCTTTTTTGTCTACTCAGGCTGTTGTATTGTTGAGAGTCTTTAATGGATCTATGCCCAGAGCAGTCTCTTCTTTTTTGTCTACTCGGGCTGTTGTATGGTTGAGAGAGTCTTTAATGGATCTATGCCCAGAGCAGTCTCTTCTTTTTTGTCTACTCAGGCTGTTGTATTGTTGAGAGTCTTTAATGGATCTATGCCCAGAGCAGTCTGTTCTTTTTTGTCTACTCAGGCTGTTGTATTGTTGAGAGAGTCTTAAATGGATCTATGCCCACAGCAGTCTCATCTTTTTTGTCTACTCGGGCTGTTGTATTTTTGAGAGAGTCTTTAATTAATCTATGCCCAGAGCAGTCTCTTCTTTTTTTCTACTCAGGCTTTTGTATTGTTGAGAGTCTTTAATGGATCTATGCCCAGAGCAGTCTCTTCTTTTTTGTCTACTCAGGCTGTTGTATTGTTGAGAGTCTTTAATGGATCTATGCCCAGAGCAGTTTCTTCTTTTTTGCCTACTCAGGCTGTTGTATTGTTGAGAGTCTTTAATGGATCTATGCCCAGAGCAGTCTCTTCTTTTTTGTCTACTCGGGCTGTTGTATTTTTGAGAGAGTCTTTAATGGATCTATGCCCAAAGCAGTCTTTTATTTTTTGTTTACTCAGGCTGTTGTATTGTTGAGAGTCTTTAATGGATCTATGCCCAGAGCAGTCTCTTCTTATTTGTCTACTCGGGCAGTTGTATTGTTGAGAGAGTCTTTAATGGATCTATGCCCAGAGCAGTCTCTTCTTTTTTGTCTACTCAGGCTGTTGTATTGTTGATAGTCTTTAATGGATCTATGCCCAGAGCAGTCTCTTCTTTTTTGTCTACTCATGCTGTTGTATTGTTGAGAGTCTTTAATGGATCTATGCCCAGAGCAGTCTCTTCTTTTTTGTCTACTCAGGCAGTTGTATTGTTGAGAGTCTTTAATGGATCTATGCCCAGAGAAGTCTCTTCTTTTTTGTCTACTCATGCTGTTGTATTGTTGAGAAAGTCTTTAATGGATCTGAGTCTTTAATGGATCTATGCTCAGAGCAGTCTCTTCTTTTTTGTCTACTCATGCTGTTGTATTGTTGAGAGAGTCTTTAATGGATCTATGCTCAGAGCAGTCTCTTCTTTTTTGTCTACTCAGGCTGTTATATTGTTGAGAGTCTTTAATGGATCTATGCCCAGAACAGTCTCTTCTTTTTTTATCTACTCAGTCTGTTGTATTGTTGAGAGATTCTTTAATGGATCTATGCCCACAGCAATCTATTCTTTTTTGTCTACTCGGGATGTTGTATTGTTGAGAGATTCTTTAATGGATCTATGCCCAGAGCAGTCTCTTCTTTTTTGTCTACTCAGGCTGTTGTATTGTTGAGAGTCTTTAATGGATCTATGCCCAGAGCAGTTTCTTCTTTTTTGTCTACTCAGGCTGTTGTATTGTTGAGAGTCTTTAATGGATCTATGCCCACAGCAATCTCTTCTTTTTTGTCTACTCGGGCTGTTGTATTTTTGAGAGAGTCTTTAATGGATCTATGCCCTGAGCAGTTTCTTCTTTTTTGTCTACTCAGGCTGTTGTATTGTTGAGAGTCTTTAATGGATCTATGCCCAGAGCAGTCTCTTCTTTTTTGTCTACTCGGGCTGTTGTATTGTTGAGAGAGTCTTTAATGGATCTATGCCCAGAGCAGTCTCTTCTTTTTTGTCTACTCAGGCTGTTGTATTGTTGAGAGTCTTTAATGGATCTATGCCCAGAGCAGTCTGTTCTTTTTTGTCTACTCAGGCTGTTGTATTGTTGAGAGAGTCTTAAATGGATCTATGCCCACAGCAGTCTCATCTTTTTTGTCTTCTCGGGCTGTTTTATTTTTGAGAGAGTCTTTAATTAATCTATGCCCAGAGCAGTCTCTTCTTTTTTTCTACTCAGGCTTTTGTATTGTTGAGAGACTTTAATGGATCTATGCCCAGAGCAGTCTCTTCTTTTTTGTCTACTCAGGATGTTGTATTGTTGAGAGTCTTTAATGGATCTATGCCCAGAGCAGTTTCTTCTTTTTTGTCTACTCAGGCTGTTGTATTGTTGAGAGTCTTTAATGGATCTATGCCCAGAGCAGTCTCTTCTTTTTTGTCTACTCGGGCTGTTGTATTTTTGAGAGAGTCTTTAATGGATCTATGCCCAGAGCAGTCTTTTATTTTTTGTCTACTCAGGCTGTTGTATTGTTGAGAGTCTTTAATAGATCTATGCCCAGAGCAGTCTCTTCTTATTTGTCTACTCGGGCAAGTGTATTGTTGAGAGAGTCTTTAATGGATCTATGCCCAGAGCAGTCTCTTCTTTTTTGTCTACTCAGGCTGTTGTATTGTTGATAGTCTTTAATGGATCTATGCCCAGAGCAGTCTCTTCTTTTTTGTCTACTCAGGCTGTTGTATTGTTGAGAGTCTTTAATGGATCTATGCCCAGAGCAGTCTCTTCTTTTTTGTCTACTCAGGCAGTTGTATTGTTGAGAGTCTTTAATGGATCTATGCCCAGAGCAGTCTCTTCTTTTTTGTCTACTCATGCTGTTGTATTGTTGAGAGAGTCTTTAATGGATCTATGCTCAGAGCAGTCTCTTCTTTTTTGTCTACTCATGCTGTTGTATTGTTGAGAGAGTCTTTAATGGATCTATGCTCAGAGCAGTCTCTTCTTTTTTGTCTACTCAGGCTGTTATATTGTTGAGAGTCTTTAATGGATCTATGCCCAGAACAGTCTCTTCTTTTTTTATCTACTCAGTCTGTTGTATTGTTGAGAGATTCTTTAATGGATCTATGCCCACAGCAATCTATTCTTTTTTGTCTACTCGGGCTGTTGTATTGTTGAGAGAGTCTTTAATGGATCTATGCCCAGAGCAGTCTCTTCTTTTTTGTCTACTCAGGCTGTTGTATTGTTGAGAGTCTTTAATGGATCTATGCCCAGAGCAGTTTCTTCTTTTTTGTCTACTCAGGCTGTTGTATTGTTGAGAGTCTTTAATGGATCTATGCCCAGAGCAGTCTCTTCTTTTTTGTCTACTTGGGCTGTTGTATTGTTGAGAGAGTCTTTAATGGATCTATGCCCAGAGCAGTCTCTTCTTTTTTGTCTACTCAGGCTGTTGTATTGTTGAGAGTCTTTAATGGATCTATGCCCAGAGCAGTCTCTTCTTTTTTGTCTACTCGGGCTGTTGTATTGTTGAGAGAGTCTTTAATGGATCTATGCCCAGAGCAGTCTCTTCTTTTTTGTCTACTCGGGCTGTTGTATTGTTGAGTGAGTCTTTAATGGATATATGCCCAGAGCAGTCTCTTCTTTTTTGTCTACTCAGTCTGTTGTATTATTGAGAGAGTCTTTAATGGATCTATGCCCACAGCAATCTCTTCTTTTTTGTCTACTCGGGCTGTTGTATTTTTGAGAGAGTCTTTAATGGATCTATGCCCAGAGCAGTCTCTTCATTTTTGTCTACTCGGGCTGTTGTATTGTTGAGAGAGTCTTTAATGGATCTATGCCCAGAGCAGTCTCTTCTTTTTTGTCTACTCGGGCTGTTGTATTGTTGAGTGAGTCTTTAATGGATATATGCCCAGAGCAGTCTGTTCTTTTTTGTCTACTCAGTCTGTTGTATTATTGAGAGAGTCTTTAATGGATCTATGCCCACAGCAATCTCTTCTTTTTTGTCTACTCGGGCTGTTATATTTTTGAGAGAGTCTTTAATGGATCTATGCCCAGAGCAGTTTCTTCTTTTTTGTCTACTCAGGCTGTTGTATTGTTGAGTGAGTCTTTAATGGATATATGCCCAGAGTAGTCTCTTCTTTTTTGTCTACTCAGTCTGTTGTATTGTTGAGAGAGTCTTTAATGGATCTATGCCCACAGCAATCTCTTCTTTTTTGTCTACTCGGGCTGTTGTATTTTTGAGAGAGTCTTTAATGGATCTATGCCCAGAGCAGTTTCTTCTTTTTTGTCTACTCAGGCTGTTGTATTGTTGAGAGTCTTTAATGGATCTATGCCCAGAGCAGTCTCTTCTTTTTTGTCTACTCGGGCTGTTGTATGGTTGAGAGAGTCTTTAATGGATCTATGCCCAGAGCAGTCTCTTCTTTTTTGTCTACTCAGGCTGTTGTATTGTTGAGAGTCTTTAATGGATCTATGCCCAGAGCAGTCTGTTCTTTTTTGTCTACTCAGGCTGTTGTATTGTTGAGAGAGTCTTAAATGGATCTATGCCCACAGCAGTCTCATCTTTTTTGTCTACTCGGGCTGTTGTATTTTTGAGAGAGTCTTTAATTAATCTATGCCCAGAGCAGTCTCTTCTTTTTTTCTACTCAGGCTTTTGTATTGTTGAGAGTCTTTAATGGATCTATGCCCAGAGCAGTCTCTTCTTTTTTGTCTACTCAGGCTGTTGTATTGTTGAGAGTCTTTAATGGATCTATGCCCAGAGCAGTTTCTTCTTTTTTGCCTACTCAGGCTGTTGTATTGTTGAGAGTCTTTAATGGATCTATGCCCAGAGCAGTCTCTTCTTTTTTGTCTACTCGGGCTGTTGTATTTTTGAGAGAGTCTTTAATGGATCTATGCCCAAAGCAGTCTTTTATTTTTTGTTTACTCAGGCTGTTGTATTGTTGAGAGTCTTTAATGGATCTATGCCCAGAGCAGTCTCTTCTTATTTGTCTACTCGGGCAGTTGTATTGTTGAGAGAGTCTTTAATGGATCTATGCCCAGAGCAGTCTCTTCTTTTTTGTCTACTCAGGCTGTTGTATTGTTGATAGTCTTTAATGGATCTATGCCCAGAGCAGTCTCTTCTTTTTTGTCTACTCATGCTGTTGTATTGTTGAGAGTCTTTAATGGATCTATGCCCAGAGCAGTCTCTTCTTTTTTGTCTACTCAGGCAGTTGTATTGTTGAGAGTCTTTAATGGATCTATGCCCAGAGAAGTCTCTTCTTTTTTGTCTACTCATGCTGTTGTATTGTTGAGAAAGTCTTTAATGGATCTGAGTCTTTAATGGATCTATGCTCAGAGCAGTCTCTTCTTTTTTGTCTACTCATGCTGTTGTATTGTTGAGAGAGTCTTTAATGGATCTATGCTCAGAGCAGTCTCTTCTTTTTTGTCTACTCAGGCTGTTATATTGTTGAGAGTCTTTAATGGATCTATGCCCAGAACAGTCTCTTCTAGTTTTTTATCTACTCAGTCTGTTGTATTGTTGAGAGATTCTTTAATGGATCTATGCCCACAGCAATCTATTCTTTTTTGTCTACTCGGGATGTTGTATTGTTGAGAGATTCTTTAATGGATCTATGCCCAGAGCAGTCTCTTCTTTTTTGTCTACTCAGGCTGTTGTATTGTTGAGAGTCTTTAATGGATCTATGCCCAGAGCAGTTTCTTCTTTTTTGTCTACTCAGGCTGTTGTATTGTTGAGAGTCTTTAATGGATCTATGCCCACAGCAATCTCTTCTTTTTTGTCTACTCGGGCTGTTGTATTTTTGAGAGAGTCTTTAATGGATCTATGCCCTGAGCAGTTTCTTCTTTTTTGTCTACTCAGGCTGTTGTATTGTTGAGAGTCTTTAATGGATCTATGCCCAGAGCAGTCTCTTCTTTTTTGTCTACTCGGGCTGTTGTATTGTTGAGAGAGTCTTTAATGGATCTATGCCCAGAGCAGTCTCTTCTTTTTTGTCTACTCAGGCTGTTGTATTGTTGAGAGTCTTTAATGGATCTATGCCCAGAGCAGTCTGTTCTTTTTTGTCTACTCAGGCTGTTGTATTGTTGAGAGAGTCTTAAATGGATCTATGCCCACAGCAGTCTCATCTTTTTTGTCTTCTCGGGCTGTTTTATTTTTGAGAGAGTCTTTAATTAATCTATGCCCAGAGCAGTCTCTTCTTTTTTTCTACTCAGGCTTTTGTATTGTTGAGAGACTTTAATGGATCTATGCCCAGAGCAGTCTCTTCTTTTTTGTCTACTCAGGATGTTGTATTGTTGAGAGTCTTTAATGGATCTATGCCCAGAGCAGTCTATTCTTTTTTGTCTACTCAGGCAGTTGTATTGTTGAGAGTCTTTAATGGATCTATGCCCAGAGCAGTCTCTTCTTTTTTGTCTACTCAGGATGTTGTATTGTTGAGAGTCTTTAATGGATCTATGCCCAGAGCAGTCTATTCTTTTTTGTCTACTCAGGCAGTTGTATTGTTGAGAGTCTTTAATGGATCTATGCCCAGAGCAGTCTCTTCTTTTTTGTCTACTCATGCTGTTGTATTGTTGAGAGAGTCTTTAATGGATCTATGCTCAGAGCAGTCTCTTCTTTTTTGTCTACTCATGCTGTTGTATTGTTGAGAGAGTCTTTAATGGATCTATGCTCAGAGCAGTCTCTTCTTTTTTGTCTACTCAGGCTGTTATATTGTTGAGAGTCTTTAATGGATCTATGCCCAGAACAGTCTATTCTTTTTTTATCTACTCAGTCTGTTGTATTGTTGAGAGATTCTTTAATGGATCTATGCACACAGCAATCTCATCTTTTTTGTCTACTCGGGCTGTTGTATTGTTGAGAGAGTCTTTAATGGATCTATGCCCAGAGCAGTCTCTTCTTTTTTGTCTACTCAGGCTGTTGTATTGTTGAGAGTCTTTAATGGATCTATGCCCAGAGCAGTTTCTTCTTTTTTGTCTACTCAGGCTGTTGTATTGTTGAGAGTCTTTAATGGATCTATGCCCAGAGCAGTCTCTTCTTTTTTGTCTACTTGGGCTGTTGTATTTTTGAGAGAGTCTTTAATGGATCTATGCCCAGAGCAGTCTCTTCTTTTTTGTCTACTCAGGCTGTTGTATTGTTTAGAGTCTTTAATGGATCTATGCCCAGAGCAGTCTCTTCATTTTTGTCTACTCGGGCTGTTGTATTGTTGAGAGAGTCTTTAATGGATCTATGCCCAGAGCAGTCTCTTCTTTTTTGTCTACTCAAGCTGTTGTATTGTTGAGAGTCTTTAATGGATCTATGCCCAGAGCAGTCTCTTCTTTTTTGTCTACTCGGGCTGTTGTATTGTTGAGAGAGTCTTTAATGGATCTATGCCCAAAGCAGTCTCTTCTTTTTTGTCTACTCAGGCTGTTGTATTGTTGAGAGTCTTTAATGGATCTATGCCCAGAGCAGTCTCTTCTTTTCTGTCTACTCAGGCTGTTGTATTGTTGAGAGAGTCTTTAATGGATCTATGCCCAGAGCAGTTTCTTCTTTTTTGTCTACTCAGGCTGTTGTATTGTTGAGAGTCTTTAATGGATCTATGCCCAGAGCAGTCTCTTCTTTTTTTATCTACTCAGGCTGTTGTATTGTTGAGAGTCTTTAATGGATCTTTGCCCAGAGCAGTCTCTTCTTTTTTGTCTACTCAGGCTGTTGTGTTGTTGAGTGAGTCTTTAATGGATATATGCCCAGAGCAGTCTCCTCTTTTTTGTCTACTCAGTCTGTTGTATTGTTGAGAGAGTCTTTAATGGATCTATGCTCACAGCAATCTCTTCTTTTTTGTCTACTCGGGCTGTTGTATTTTTGAGAGAGTCTTTAATGGATCTATGCCCAGAGCAGTTTCTTCTTTTTTGTCTACTCAGGCTGTTGTATTGTTGAGAGTCTTTAATGGATCTATGCCCAGAGCAGTCTCTTCTTTTTTGTCTACTCGGGCTGTTGTATTGTTGAGAGAGTCTTTAATGGATCTATGCCCAGAGCAGTCTCTTCTTTTTTGTCTACTCAGGCTGTTGTATTGTTGAGAGTCTTTAATGGATCTATGCCCAGAGCAGTTTGTTCTTTTTTGTCTACTCAGGCTGTTGTATTGTTGAGAGAGTCTTAAATGGATCTATGCCCACAGCAGTCTCATCTTTTTTGTCTACTCGGGCTGTTGTATTTTTGAGAGAGTCTTTAATTAATCTATGCCCAGAGCAGTCTCTTCTTTTTTTCTACTCAGGCTTTTGTATTGTTGAGAGTCTTTAATGGATCTATGCCCAGAGCAGTCTCTTCTTTTTTGTCTACTCAGGCTGTTGTATTGTTGAGAGTCTTTAATGGATCTATGCCCAGAGCAGTTTCTTCTTTTTTGCCTACTCAGGCTGTTGTATTGTTGAGAGTCTTTAATGGATCTATGCCCAGAGCAGTCTCTTCTTTTTTGTCTACTCGGGCTGTTGTATTTTTGAGAGAGTCTTTAATGGATCTATGCCCAAAGCAGTCTTTTATTTTTTGTTTACTCAGGCTGTTGTATTGTTGAGAGTCTTTAATGGATCTATGCCCAGAGCAGTCTCTTCTTATTTGTCTACTCGGGCAGTTGTATTGTTGAGAGAGTCTTTAATGGATCTATGCCCAGAGCAGTCTCTTCTTTTTTGTCTACTCAGGCTGTTGTATTGTTGAGAGTCTTTAATGGATCTATGCCCAGAGCAGTCTCTTCTTTTTTGTCTACTCATGCTGTTGTATTGTTGAGAGTCTTTAATGGATCTATGCCCAGAGCAGTCTCTTCTTTTTTGTCTACTCAGGCAGTTGTATTGTTGAGAGTCTTTAATGGATCTATGCCCAGAGCAGTCTCTTCTTTTTTGTCTACTCATGCTGTTGTATTGTTGAGAAAGTTTTTAATGGATCTGAGTCTTTAATGGATCTATGCTCAGAGCAGTCTCTTCTTTTTTGTCTACTCATGCTGTTGTATTGTTGAGAGAGTCTTTAATGGATCTATGCTCAGAGCAGTCTCTTCTTTTTTGTCTACTCAGGCTGTTATATTGTTGAGAGTCTTTAATGGATCTATGCCCAGAACAGTCTCTTCTTTTTTTATCTACTCTATCTGTTGTATTGTTGAGAGATTCTTTAATGGATCTATGCCCACAGCAATCTATTCTTTTTTGTCTACTCGGGCTGTTGTATTGTTGAGAGATTCTTTAATGGATCTATGCCCAGAGCAGTCTCTTCTTTTTTGTCTACTCAGGCTGTTGTATTGTTGAGAGTCTTTAATGGATCTATGCCCAGAGCAGTTTCTTCTTTTTTGTCTACTCAGGCTGTTGTATTGTTGAGAGTCTTTAATGGATCTATGCCCAGAGCAGTCTCTTCTTTTTTGTCTACTTGGGCTGTTGTATTGTTGATAGAGTCTTTAATGGATCTATGCCCAGAGCAGTTTCTTCTTTTTTGTCTACTCAGGCTGTTGTATTGTTGAGTGAGTCTTTAATGGATATATGCCCAGAGCAGTCTCTTCTTTTTTGTCTACTCAGTCTGTTGTATTGTTGAGAGAGTCTTTAATGGATCTATGCCCACAGCAATCTCTTCTTTTTTGTCTACTCGTGCTGTTGTATTTTTGAGAGAGTCTTTAATGGATCTATGCCCAGAGCAGTTTCTTCTTTTTTGTCTACTCAGGCTGTTGTATTGTTGAGAGAGTCTTTAATGGATCTATGCCCAGAGCAGTCTCTTCTTTTTTGTCTACTCAGGCTGTTGTATTGTTGAGAGTCTTTAATGGATCTATGCCCAGAGCAGTCTGTTCTTTTTTGTCTACTCAGGCTGTTGTATTGTTGAGAGAGTCTTAAATGGATCTATGCCCACAGCAGTCTCATCTTTTTTGTCTACTCGGGCTGTTGTATTTTTGAGAGAGTCTTTAATTAATCTATGCCCAGAGCAGTCTCTTCTTTTTTTCTACTCAGGCTTTTGTATTGTTGAGAGTCTTTAATGGATCTATGCCCAGAGCAGTCTCTTCTTTTTTGTCTACTCTGGCAGTTGTATTGTTGAGAGAGTCTTTAATGGATCTATGCCCAGAGCAGTCTCTTCTTTTTTGTCTACTCAGGCTGTTGTATTTTTGAGAGAGTCTTTAATGGATCTATGCCCAAAGCAGGCTTTTATTTTTTGTCTACTCAGGATGTTGTATTGTTGAGAGTCTTTAATGGATCTATGCCCAGAGCAGTCTCTTCTTATTTGTCTACTCGGGCAGTTGTATTGTTGAGAGAGTCTTTAATGGATCTATGCCCAGAGTAGTCTCTTCTTTTTTGTCTACTCAGGCTGTTGTATTGTTGATAGTCTTTAATGGATCTATGCCCAGAGCAGTCTCTTCATTTTTGTCTACTCAGGCTGTTGTATTGTTGAGAGTCTTTAATGGATCTATGCCCAGAGCAGTCTCTTCTTTTTTGTCTACTCAGGCTGTTGTATTGTTGAGAGTCTTTAATGGATCTATGCCCAGAGCAGTCTCTTCTTTTTTATCTACTCAGTCTGTTGTAATGTTGAGTGAGTCTTTAATGGATCTATGCTCAGAGCAGTCTCTTCTTTTTTGTCTACTCAGGCTGTTGTATTGTTGAGAGTCTTTAATGGATCTATGCTCAGAGCAGTCTCTTCTTTTTTTTGTCTACTCAGGCTGTTGTATTGTTGAGAGTCTTTAATGGATCTATGCCCAGAGCAGTCTCTTCTTTTTTGTCTACTTGGGCTGTTGTATTTTTGAGAGAGTCTTTAATGGATCTATGCCCAGAGCAGTCTCTTCTTTTTTGTCTACTCAGGCTGTTGTATTGTTTAGAGTCTTTAATGGATCTATGCCCAGAGCAGTCTCTTCATTTTTGTCTACTCGGGCTGTTGTATTGTTGAGAGAGTCTTTAATGGATCTATGCCCAGAGCAGTCTCTTCTTTTTTGTCTACTCAAGCTGTTGTATTGTTGTGAGTCTTTAATGGATCTATGCCCAGAGCAGTCTCTTCTTTTTTGTCTACTCGGGCTGTTGTATTGTTGAGAGAGTCTTTAATGGATCTATGCCCAAAGCAGTCTCTTCTTTTTTGTCTACTCAGGCTGTTGTATTGTTGAGAGTCTTTAATGGATCTATGCCCAGAGCAGTCTCTTCTTTTCTGTCTACTCAGGCTGTTGTATTGTTGAGAGAGTCTTTAATGGATCTATGCCCAGAGCAGTTTCTTCTTTTTTGTCTACTCAGGCTGTTGTATTGTTGAGAGTCTTTAATGGATCTATGCCCAGAGCAGTCTCTTCTTTTTTTATCTACTCAGGCTGTTGTATTGTTGAGAGTCTTTAATGGATCTTTGCCCAGAGCAGTCTCTTCTTTTTTGTCTACTCAGGCTGTTGTGTTGTTGAGTGAGTCTTTAATGGATATATGCCCAGAGCAGTCTCCTCTTTTTTGTCTACTCAGTCTGTTGTATTGTTGAGAGAGTCTTTAATGGATCTATGCTCACAGCAATCTCTTCTTTTTTGTCTACTCGGGCTGTTGTATTTTTGAGAGAGTCTTTAATGGATCTATGCCCAGAGCAGTTTCTTCTTTTTTGTCTACTCAGGCTGTTGTATTGTTGAGAGTCTTTAATGGATCTATGCCCAGAGCAGTCTCTTCTTTTTTGTCTACTCAGGCTGTTGTATTGTTGAGAGTCTTTAATGGATCTATGCCTAGAGCAGTTTGTTCTTTTTTGTCTACTCAGGCTGTTGTATTGTTGAGAGAGTCTTAAATGGATCTATGCCCACAGCAGTCTCATCTTTTTTGTCTACTCGGGCTGTTGTATTTTTGAGAGAGTCTTTAATTAATCTATGCCCAGAGCAGTCTCTTCTTTTTTTCTACTCAGGCTTTTGTATTGTTGAGAGTCTTTAATGGATCTATGCCCAGAGCAGTCTCTTCTTTTTTGTCTACTCAGGCTGTTGTATTGTTGAGAGTCTTTAATGGATCTATGCCCAGAGCAGTTTCTTCTTTTTTGTCTACTCAGGCTGTTGTATTGTTGAGAGTCTTTAATGGATCTATGCCCAGAGCAGTCTCTTCTTTTTTGTCTACTCGGGCTGTTGTATTTTTGAGAGAGTCTTTAATGGATCTATGCCCAGAGCAGTCTTTTATTTTTTGTCTACTCAGGCTGTTGTATTGTTGAGAGTCTTTAATAGATCTATGCCCAGAGCAGTCTCTTCTTATTTGTCTACTCTGGCAAGTGTATTGTTGAGAGAGTCTTTAATGGATCTATGCCCAGAGCAGTCTCTTCTTTTTTGTCTACTCAGGCTGTTGTATTGTTGATAGTCTTTAATGGATCTATGCCCAGAGCAGTCTCTTCTTTTTGTCTACTCAGGCTGTTGTATTGTTGAGAGTCTTTAATGGATCTATGCCCAGAGCAGTCTCTTCTTTTTTGTCTACTCAGGCAGTTGTATTGTTGAGAGTCTTTAATGGATCTATGCCCAGAGCAGTCTCTTCTTTTTTGTCTACTCATGCTGTTGTATTGTTGAGAGAGTCTTTAATGGATCTATGCTCAGAGCAGTCTCTTCTTTTTTGTCTACTCATGCTGTTGTATTGTTGAGAGAGTCTTTAATGGATCTATGCTCAGAGCAGTCTCTTCTTTTTTGTCTACTCAGGCTGTTATATTGTTGAGAGTCTTTAATGGATCTATGCCCAGAACAGTCTCTTCTTTTTTTATCTACTCAGTCTGTTGTATTGTTGAGAGATTCTTTAATGGATCTATGCCCACAGCAATCTATTCTTTTTTGTCTACTCGGGCTGTTGTATTGTTGAGAGAGTCTTTAATGGATCTATGCCCAGAGCAGTCTCTTCTTTTTTGTCTACTCAGGCTGTTGTATTGTTGAGAGTCTTTAATGGATCTATGCCCAGAGCAGTTTCTTCTTTTTTGTCTACTCAGGCTGTTGTATTGTTGAGAGTCTTTAATGGATCTATGCCCAGAGCAGTCTCTTCTTTTTTGTCTACTTGGGCTGTTGTATTGTTGAGAGAGTCTTTAATGGATCTATGCCCAGAGCAGTCTCTTCTTTTTTGTCTACTCAGGCTGTTGTATTGTTGAGAGTCTTTAATGGATCTATGCCCAGAGCAGTCTCTTCTTTTTTGTCTACTCGGGCTGTTGTATTGTTGAGAGAGTCTTTAATGGATCTATGCCCAGAGCAGTCTCTTCTTTTTTGTCTACTCGGGCTGTTGTATTGTTGAGTGAGTCTTTAATGGATATATGCCCAGAGCAGTCTCTTCTTTTTTGTCTACTCAGTCTGTTGTATTATTGAGAGAGTCTTTAATGGATCTATGCCCACAGCAATCTCTTCTTTTTTGTCTACTCGGGCTGTTGTATTTTTGAGAGAGTCTTTAATGGATCTATGCCCAGAGCAGTCTCTTCATTTTTGTCTACTCGGGCTGTTGTATTGTTGAGAGAGTCTTTAATGGATCTATGCCCAGAGCAGTCTCTTCTTTTTTGTCTACTCGGGCTGTTGTATTGTTGAGTGAGTCTTTAATGGATATATGCCCAGAGCAGTCTGTTCTTTTTTGTCTACTCAGTCTGTTGTATTATTGAGAGAGTCTTTAATGGATCTATGCCCACAGCAATCTCTTCTTTTTTGTCTACTCGGGCTGTTATATTTTTGAGAGAGTCTTTAATGGATCTATGCCCAGAGCAGTTTCTTCTTTTTTGTCTACTCAGGCTGTTGTATTGTTGAGTGAGTCTTTAATGGATATATGCCCAGAGTAGTCTCTTCTTTTTTGTCTACTCAGTCTGTTGTATTGTTGAGAGAGTCTTTAATGGATCTATGCCCACAGCAATCTCTTCTTTTTTGTCTACTCGGGCTGTTGTATTTTTGAGAGAGTCTTTAATGGATCTATGCCCAGAGCAGTTTCTTCTTTTTTGTCTACTCAGGCTGTTGTATTGTTGAGAGTCTTTAATGGATCTATGCCCAGAGCAGTCTCTTCTTTTTTGTCTACTCGGGCTGTTGTATGGTTGAGAGAGTCTTTAATGGATCTATGCCCAGAGCAGTCTCTTCTTTTTTGTCTACTCAGGCTGTTGTATTGTTGAGAGTCTTTAATGGATCTATGCCCAGAGCAGTCTGTTCTTTTTTGTCTACTCAGGCTGTTGTATTGTTGAGAGAGTCTTAAATGGATCTATGCCCACAGCAGTCTCATCTTTTTTGTCTACTCGGGCTGTTGTATTTTTGAGAGAGTCTTTAATTAATCTATGCCCAGAGCAGTCTCTTCTTTTTTTCTACTCAGGCTTTTGTATTGTTGAGAGTCTTTAATGGATCTATGCCCAGAGCAGTCTCTTCTTTTTTGTCTACTCAGGCTGTTGTATTGTTGAGAGTCTTTAATGGATCTATGCCCAGAGCAGTTTCTTCTTTTTTGCCTACTCAGGCTGTTGTATTGTTGAGAGTCTTTAATGGATCTATGCCCAGAGCAGTCTCTTCTTTTTTGTCTACTCGGGCTGTTGTATTTTTGAGAGAGTCTTTAATGGATCTATGCCCAAAGCAGTCTTTTATTTTTTGTTTACTCAGGCTGTTGTATTGTTGAGAGTCTTTAATGGATCTATGCCCAGAGCAGTCTCTTCTTATTTGTCTACTCGGGCAGTTGTATTGTTGAGAGAGTCTTTAATGGATCTATGCCCAGAGCAGTCTCTTCTTTTTTGTCTACTCAGGCTGTTGTATTGTTGATAGTCTTTAATGGATCTATGCCCAGAGCAGTCTCTTCTTTTTTGTCTACTCATGCTGTTGTATTGTTGAGAGTCTTTAATGGATCTATGCCCAGAGCAGTCTCTTCTTTTTTGTCTACTCAGGCAGTTGTATTGTTGAGAGTCTTTAATGGATCTATGCCCAGAGAAGTCTCTTCTTTTTTGTCTACTCATGCTGTTGTATTGTTGAGAAAGTCTTTAATGGATCTGAGTCTTTAATGGATCTATGCTCAGAGCAGTCTCTTCTTTTTTGTCTACTCATGCTGTTGTATTGTTGAGAGAGTCTTTAATGGATCTATGCTCAGAGCAGTCTCTTCTTTTTTGTCTACTCAGGCTGTTATATTGTTGAGAGTCTTTAATGGATCTATGCCCAGAACAGTCTCTTCTTTTTTTATCTACTCAGTCTGTTGTATTGTTGAGAGATTCTTTAATGGATCTATGCCCACAGCAATCTATTCTTTTTTGTCTACTCGGGATGTTGTATTGTTGAGAGATTCTTTAATGGATCTATGCCCAGAGCAGTCTCTTCTTTTTTGTCTACTCAGGCTGTTGTATTGTTGAGAGTCTTTAATGGATCTATGCCCAGAGCAGTTTCTTCTTTTTTGTCTACTCAGGCTGTTGTATTGTTGAGAGTCTTTAATGGATCTATGCCCACAGCAATCTCTTCTTTTTTGTCTACTCGGGCTGTTGTATTTTTGAGAGAGTCTTTAATGGATCTATGCCCTGAGCAGTTTCTTCTTTTTTGTCTACTCAGGCTGTTGTATTGTTGAGAGTCTTTAATGGATCTATGCCCAGAGCAGTCTCTTCTTTTTTGTCTACTCGGGCTGTTGTATTGTTGAGAGAGTCTTTAATGGATCTATGCCCAGAGCAGTCTCTTCTTTTTTGTCTACTCAGGCTGTTGTATTGTTGAGAGTCTTTAATGGATCTATGCCCAGAGCAGTCTGTTCTTTTTTGTCTACTCAGGCTGTTGTATTGTTGAGAGAGTCTTAAATGGATCTATGCCCACAGCAGTCTCATCTTTTTTGTCTTCTCGGGCTGTTTTATTTTTGAGAGAGTCTTTAATTAATCTATGCCCAGAGCAGTCTCTTCTTTTTTTCTACTCAGGCTTTTGTATTGTTGAGAGACTTTAATGGATCTATGCCCAGAGCAGTCTCTTCTTTTTTGTCTACTCAGGATGTTGTATTGTTGAGAGTCTTTAATGGATCTATGCCCAGAGCAGTCTATTCTTTTTTGTCTACTCAGGCAGTTGTATTGTTGAGAGTCTTTAATGGATCTATGCCCAGAGCAGTCTCTTCTTTTTTGTCTACTCAGGATGTTGTATTGTTGAGAGTCTTTAATGGATCTATGCCCAGAGCAGTCTATTCTTTTTTGTCTACTCAGGCAGTTGTATTGTTGAGAGTCTTTAATGGATCTATGCCCAGAGCAGTCTCTTCTTTTTTGTCTACTCATGCTGTTGTATTGTTGAGAGAGTCTTTAATGGATCTATGCTCAGAGCAGTCTCTTCTTTTTTGTCTACTCATGCTGTTGTATTGTTGAGAGAGTCTTTAATGGATCTATGCTCAGAGCAGTCTCTTCTTTTTTGTCTACTCAGGCTGTTATATTGTTGAGAGTCTTTAATGGATCTATGCCCAGAACAGTCTATTCTTTTTTTATCTACTCAGTCTGTTGTATTGTTGAGAGATTCTTTAATGGATCTATGCACACAGCAATCTCATCTTTTTTGTCTACTCGGGCTGTTGTATTGTTGAGAGAGTCTTTAATGGATCTATGCCCAGAGCAGTCTCTTCTTTTTTGTCTACTCAGGCTGTTGTATTGTTGAGAGTCTTTAATGGATCTATGCCCAGAGCAGTTTCTTCTTTTTTGTCTACTCAGGCTGTTGTATTGTTGAGAGTCTTTAATGGATCTATGCCCAGAGCAGTCTCTTCTTTTTTGTCTACTTGGGCTGTTGTATTTTTGAGAGAGTCTTTAATGGATCTATGCCCAGAGCAGTCTCTTCTTTTTTGTCTACTCAGGCTGTTGTATTGTTTAGAGTCTTTAATGGATCTATGCCCAGAGCAGTCTCTTCATTTTTGTCTACTCGGGCTGTTGTATTGTTGAGAGAGTCTTTAATGGATCTATGCCCAGAGCAGTCTCTTCTTTTTTGTCTACTCAAGCTGTTGTATTGTTGAGAGTCTTTAATGGATCTATGCCCAGAGCAGTCTCTTCTTTTTTGTCTACTCGGGCTGTTGTATTGTTGAGAGAGTCTTTAATGGATCTATGCCCAAAGCAGTCTCTTCTTTTTTGTCTACTCAGGCTGTTGTATTGTTGAGAGTCTTTAATGGATCTATGCCCAGAGCAGTCTCTTCTTTTCTGTCTACTCAGGCTGTTGTATTGTTGAGAGAGTCTTTAATGGATCTATGCCCAGAGCAGTTTCTTCTTTTTTGTCTACTCAGGCTGTTGTATTGTTGAGAGTCTTTAATGGATCTATGCCCAGAGCAGTCTCTTCTTTTTTTATCTACTCAGGCTGTTGTATTGTTGAGAGTCTTTAATGGATCTTTGCCCAGAGCAGTCTCTTCTTTTTTGTCTACTCAGGCTGTTGTGTTGTTGAGTGAGTCTTTAATGGATATATGCCCAGAGCAGTCTCCTCTTTTTTGTCTACTCAGTCTGTTGTATTGTTGAGAGAGTCTTTAATGGATCTATGCTCACAGCAATCTCTTCTTTTTTGTCTACTCGGGCTGTTGTATTTTTGAGAGAGTCTTTAATGGATCTATGCCCAGAGCAGTTTCTTCTTTTTTGTCTACTCAGGCTGTTGTATTGTTGAGAGTCTTTAATGGATCTATGCCCAGAGCAGTCTCTTCTTTTTTGTCTACTCGGGCTGTTGTATTGTTGAGAGAGTCTTTAATGGATCTATGCCCAGAGCAGTCTCTTCTTTTTTGTCTACTCAGGCTGTTGTATTGTTGAGAGTCTTTAATGGATCTATGCCCAGAGCAGTTTGTTCTTTTTTGTCTACTCAGGCTGTTGTATTGTTGAGAGAGTCTTAAATGGATCTATGCCCACAGCAGTCTCATCTTTTTTGTCTACTCGGGCTGTTGTATTTTTGAGAGAGTCTTTAATTAATCCATGCCCAGAGCAGTCTCTTCTTTTTTTCTACTCAGGCTTTTGTATTGTTGAGAGTCTTTAATGGATCTATGCCCAGAGCAGTTTCTTCTTTTTTGTCTACTCAGGCTGTTGTATTGTTGAGAGTCTTTAATGGATCTATGCCCAGAGCAGTCTCTTCTTTTTTGTCTACTCGGGCTGTTGTATTTTTGAGAGAGTCTTTAATGGTTCTATGCCCAGAGCAGTCTTTTATTTTTTGTCTACTCAGGCTGTTGTATTGTTGAGAGTCTTTAATAGATCTATGCCCAGAGCAGTCTCTTCTTATTTGTCTACTCGGGCAGTTGTATTGTTGAGAGAGTCTTTAATGGATCTATGCCCAGAGCAGTCTCTTCTTTTTTGTCTACTCAGGCTGTTGTATTGTTGATAGTCTTTAATGGATCTATGCCCAGAGCAGTCTCTTCTTTTTTGTCTACTCAGGCTGTTGTATTGTTGAGAGTCTTTAATGGATCTATGCCCAGAGCAGTCTCTTCTTTTTTGTCTACTCAGGCAGTTGTATTGTTGAGAGTCTTTAATGGATCTATGCCCAGAGCAGTATCTTCTTTTTTGTCTACTCATGCTGTTGTATTGTTGAGAGAGTCTTTAATGGATCTATGCTCAGAGCAGTCTCTTCTTTTTTGTCTACTCATGCTGTTGTATTGTTGAGAGAGTCTTTAATGGATCTATGCTCAGAGCAGTCTCTTCTTTTTTGTCTACTCAGGCTGTTATATTGTTGAGAGTCTTTAATGGATCTATGCCCAGAACAGTCTCTTCTTTTCTTATCTACTCAGTCTGTTGTATTGTTGAGAGATTCTTTAATGGATCTATGCCCACAGCAATCTATTCTTTTTTGTCTACTCGGGCTGTTGTATTGTTGAGAGAGTCTTTAATGGATCTATGCCCAGAGCAGTCTCTTCTTTTTTGTCTACTCAGGCTGTTGTATTGTTGAGAGTCTTTAATGGATCTATGCCCAGAGCAGTTTCTTCTTTTTTGTCTACTCAGGCTGTTGTATTGTTGAGAGTCTTTAATGGATCTATGCCCAGAGCAGTCTCTTCTTTTTTGTCTACTTGGGCTGTTGTATTGTTGAGAGAGTCTTTAATTGATCTATGCCCAGAGCAGTCTCTTCTTTTTTGTCTACTCAGGCTGTTGTATTGTTGAGAGTCTTTAATGGATCTATGCCCAGAGCAGTCTCTTCTTTTTTGTCTACTCGGGCTGTTGTATTGTTGAGAGAGTCTTTAATGGATCTATGCCCAGAGCAGTCTCTTCTTTTTTGTCTACTCGGGCTGTTGTATTGTTGAGAGAGTCTTTAATGGATATATGCCCAGAGCAGTCTCTTCTTTTTTGTCTACTCATGCTGTTGTATTGTTGAGAGAGTCTTTAATGGATCTATGCTCAGAGCAGTCTCTTCTTTTTTGTCTACTCATGCTGTTGTATTGTTGAGAGAGTCTTTAATGGATCTATGCTCAGAGCAGTCTCTTCTTTTTTGTCTACTCAGGCTGTTATATTGTTGAGAGTCTTTAATGGATCTATGCCCAGAACAGTCTCTTCTTTTTTTATCTACTCAGTCTGTTGTATTGTTGAGAGATTCTTTAATGGATCTATGCCCACAGCAATCTATTCTTTTTTGTCTACTCGGGCTGTTGTATTGTTGAGAGAGTCTTTAATGGATCTATGCCCAGAGCAGTCTCTTCTTTTTTGTCTACTCAGGCTGTTGTATTGTTGAGAGTCTTTAATGGATCTATGCCCAGAGCAGTTTCTTCTTTTTTGTCTACTCAGGCTGTTGTATTGTTGAGAGTCTTTAATGGATCTATGCCCAGAGCAGTCTCTTCTTTTTTGTCTACTTGGGCTGTTGTATTGTTGAGAGAGTCTTTAATGGATCTATGCCCAGAGCAGTCTCTTCTTTTTTGTCTACTCAGGCTGTTGTATTGTTGAGAGTCTTTAATGGATCTATGCCCAGAGCAGTCTCTTCTTTTTTGTCTACTCGGGCTGTTGTATTGTTGAGAGAGTCTTTAATGGATCTATGCCCAGAGCAGTCTCTTCTTTTTTGTCTACTCGGGCTGTTGTATTGTTGAGTGAGTCTTTAATGGATATATGCCCAGAGCAGTCTCTTCTTTTTTGTCTACTCAGTCTGTTGTATTATTGAGAGAGTCTTTAATGGATCTATGCCCACAGCAATCTCTTCTTTTTTGTCTACTCGGGCTGTTGTATTTTTGAGAGAGTCTTTAATGGATCTATGCCCAGAGCAGTCTCTTCATTTTTGTCTACTCGGGCTGTTGTATTGTTGAGAGAGTCTTTAATGGATCTATGCCCAGAGCAGTCTCTTCTTTTTTGTCTACTCGGGCTGTTGTATTGTTGAGTGAGTCTTTAATGGATATATGCCCAGAGCAGTCTGTTCTTTTTTGTCTACTCAGTCTGTTGTATTATTGAGAGAGTCTTTAATGGATCTATGCCCACAGCAATCTCTTCTTTTTTGTCTACTCGGGCTGTTATATTTTTGAGAGAGTCTTTAATGGATCTATGCCCAGAGCAGTTTCTTCTTTTTTGTCTACTCAGGCTGTTGTATTGTTGAGTGAGTCTTTAATGGATATATGCCCAGAGTAGTCTCTTCTTTTTTGTCTACTCAGTCTGTTGTATTGTTGAGAGAGTCTTTAATGGATCTATGCCCACAGCAATCTCTTCTTTTTTGTCTACTCGGGCTGTTGTATTTTTGAGAGAGTCTTTAATGGATCTATGCCCAGAGCAGTTTCTTCTTTTTTGTCTACTCAGGCTGTTGTATTGTTGAGAGTCTTTAATGGATCTATGCCCAGAGCAGTCTCTTCTTTTTTGTCTACTCGGGCTGTTGTATGGTTGAGAGAGTCTTTAATGGATCTATGCCCAGAGCAGTCTCTTCTTTTTTGTCTACTCAGGCTGTTGTATTGTTGAGAGTCTTTAATGGATCTATGCCCAGAGCAGTCTGTTCTTTTTTGTCTACTCAGGCTGTTGTATTGTTGAGAGAGTCTTAAATGGATCTATGCCCACAGCAGTCTCATCTTTTTTGTCTACTCGGGCTGTTGTATTTTTGAGAGAGTCTTTAATTAATCTATGCCCAGAGCAGTCTCTTCTTTTTTTCTACTCAGGCTTTTGTATTGTTGAGAGTCTTTAATGGATCTATGCCCAGAGCAGTCTCTTCTTTTTTGTCTACTCAGGCTGTTGTATTGTTGAGAGTCTTTAATGGATCTATGCCCAGAGCAGTTTCTTCTTTTTTGCCTACTCAGGCTGTTGTATTGTTGAGAGTCTTTAATGGATCTATGCCCAGAGCAGTCTCTTCTTTTTTGTCTACTCGGGCTGTTGTATTTTTGAGAGAGTCTTTAATGGATCTATGCCCAAAGCAGTCTTTTATTTTTTGTTTACTCAGGCTGTTGTATTGTTGAGAGTCTTTAATGGATCTATGCCCAGAGCAGTCTCTTCTTATTTGTCTACTCGGGCAGTTGTATTGTTGAGAGAGTCTTTAATGGATCTATGCCCAGAGCAGTCTCTTCTTTTTTGTCTACTCAGGCTGTTGTATTGTTGATAGTCTTTAATGGATCTATGCCCAGAGCAGTCTCTTCTTTTTTGTCTACTCATGCTGTTGTATTGTTGAGAGTCTTTAATGGATCTATGCCCAGAGCAGTCTCTTCTTTTTTGTCTACTCAGGCAGTTGTATTGTTGAGAGTCTTTAATGGATCTATGCCCAGAGAAGTCTCTTCTTTTTTGTCTACTCATGCTGTTGTATTGTTGAGAAAGTCTTTAATGGATCTGAGTCTTTAATGGATCTATGCTCAGAGCAGTCTCTTCTTTTTTGTCTACTCATGCTGTTGTATTGTTGAGAGAGTCTTTAATGGATCTATGCTCAGAGCAGTCTCTTCTTTTTTGTCTACTCAGGCTGTTATATTGTTGAGAGTCTTTAATGGATCTATGCCCAGAACAGTCTCTTCTTTTTTTATCTACTCAGTCTGTTGTATTGTTGAGAGATTCTTTAATGGATCTATGCCCACAGCAATCTATTCTTTTTTGTCTACTCGGGATGTTGTATTGTTGAGAGATTCTTTAATGGATCTATGCCCAGAGCAGTCTCTTCTTTTTTGTCTACTCAGGCTGTTGTATTGTTGAGAGTCTTTAATGGATCTATGCCCAGAGCAGTTTCTTCTTTTTTGTCTACTCAGGCTGTTGTATTGTTGAGAGTCTTTAATGGATCTATGCCCACAGCAATCTCTTCTTTTTTGTCTACTCGGGCTGTTGTATTTTTGAGAGAGTCTTTAATGGATCTATGCCCTGAGCAGTTTCTTCTTTTTTGTCTACTCAGGCTGTTGTATTGTTGAGAGTCTTTAATGGATCTATGCCCAGAGCAGTCTCTTCTTTTTTGTCTACTCGGGCTGTTGTATTGTTGAGAGAGTCTTTAATGGATCTATGCCCAGAGCAGTCTCTTCTTTTTTGTCTACTCAGGCTGTTGTATTGTTGAGAGTCTTTAATGGATCTATGCCCAGAGCAGTCTGTTCTTTTTTGTCTACTCAGGCTGTTGTATTGTTGAGAGAGTCTTAAATGGATCTATGCCCACAGCAGTCTCATCTTTTTTGTCTTCTCGGGCTGTTTTATTTTTGAGAGAGTCTTTAATTAATCTATGCCCAGAGCAGTCTCTTCTTTTTTTCTACTCAGGCTTTTGTATTGTTGAGAGACTTTAATGGATCTATGCCCAGAGCAGTCTCTTCTTTTTTGTCTACTCAGGATGTTGTATTGTTGAGAGTCTTTAATGGATCTATGCCCAGAGCAGTCTATTCTTTTTTGTCTACTCAGGCAGTTGTATTGTTGAGAGTCTTTAATGGATCTATGCCCAGAGAAGTCTCTTCTTTTTTGTCTACTCATGCTGTTGTATTGTTGAGAAAGTCTTTAATGGATCTGAGTCTTTAATGGATCTATGCTCAGAGCAGTCTCTTCTTTTTTGTCTACTCATGCTGTTGTATTGTTGAGAGAGTCTTTAATGGATCTATGCTCAGAGCAGTCTCTTCTTTTTTGTCTACTCAGGCTGTTATATTGTTGAGAGTCTTTAATGGATCTATGCCCAGAACAGTCTCTTCTTTTTTTATCTACTCAGTCTGTTGTATTGTTGAGAGATTCTTTAATGGATCTATGCCCACAGCAATCTATTCTTTTTTGTCTACTCGGGATGTTGTATTGTTGAGAGATTCTTTAATGGATCTATGCCCAGAGCAGTCTCTTCTTTTTTGTCTACTCAGGCTGTTGTATTGTTGAGAGTCTTTAATGGATCTATGCCCAGAGCAGTTTCTTCTTTTTTGTCTACTCAGGCTGTTGTATTGTTGAGAGTCTTTAATGGATCTATGCCCACAGCAATCTCTTCTTTTTTGTCTACTCGGGCTGTTGTATTTTTGAGAGAGTCTTTAATGGATCTATGCCCAGAGCAGTTTCTTCTTTTTTGTCTACTCAGGCTGTTGTATTGTTGAGAGTCTTTAATGGATCTATGCCCAGAGCAGTCTCTTCTTTTTTGTCTACTCGGGCTGTTGTATTGTTGAGAGAGTCTTTAATGGATCTATGCCCAGAGCAGTCTCTTCTTTTTTGTCTACTCAGGCTGTTGTATTGTTGAGAGTCTTTAATGGATCTATGCCCAGAGCAGTCTGTTCTTTTTTGTCTACTCAGGCTGTTGTATTGTTGAGAGAGTCTTAAATGGATCTATGCCCACAGCAGTCTCATCTTTTTTGTCTTCTCGGGCTGTTTTATTTTTGAGAGAGTCTTTAATTAATCTATGCCCAGAGCAGTCTCTTCTTTTTTTCTACTCAGGCTTTTGTATTGTTGAGAGTCTTTAATGGATCTATGCCCAGAGCAGTCTCTTCTTTTTTGTCTACTCAGGATGTTGTATTGTTGAGAGTCTTTAATGGATCTATGCCCAGAGCAGTCTATTCTTTTTTGTCTACTCAGGCAGTTGTATTGTTGAGAGTCTTTAATGGATCTATGCCCAGAGCAGTCTCTTCTTTTTTGTCTACTCATGCTGTTGTATTGTTGAGAGAGTCTTTAATGGATCTATGCTCAGAGCAGTCTCTTCTTTTTTGTCTACTCATGCTGTTGTATTGTTGAGAGAGTCTTTAATGGATCTATGCTCAGAGCAGTCTCTTCTTTTTTGTCTACTCAGGCTGTTATATTGTTGAGAGTCTTTAATGGATCTATGCCCAGAACAGTCTATTCTTTTTTTATCTACTCAGTCTGTTGTATTGTTGAGAGATTCTTTAATGGATCTATGCACACAGCAATCTCATCTTTTTTGTCTACTCGGGCTGTTGTATTGTTGAGAGAGTCTTTAATGGATCTATGCCCAGAGCAGTCTCTTCATTTTTGTCTACTCGGGCTGTTGTATTGTTGAGAGAGTCTTTAATGGATCTATGCCCAGAGCAGTCTCTTCTTTTTTGTCTACTCAAGCTGTTGTATTGTTGAGAGTCTTTAATGGATCTATGCCCAGAGCAGTCTCTTCTTTTTTGTCTACTCGGGCTGTTGTATTGTTGAGAGAGTCTTTAATGGATCTATGCCCAAAGCAGTCTCTTCTTTTTTGTCTACTCAGGCTGTTGTATTGTTGAGAGTCTTTAATGGATCTATGCCCAGAGCAGTCTCTTCTTTTCTGTCTACTCAGGCTGTTGTATTGTTGAGAGAGTCTTTAATGGATCTATGCCCAGAGCAGTTTCTTCTTTTTTGTCTACTCAGGCTGTTGTATTGTTGAGAGTCTTTAATGGATCTATGCCCAGAGCAGTCTCTTCTTTTTTTATCTACTCAGGCTGTTGTATTGTTGAGAGTCTTTAATGGATCTTTGCCCAGAGCAGTCTCTTCTTTTTTGTCTACTCAGGCTGTTGTGTTGTTGAGTGAGTCTTTAATGGATATATGCCCAGAGCAGTCTCCTCTTTTTTGTCTACTCAGTCTGTTGTATTGTTGAGAGAGTCTTTAATGGATCTATGCTCACAGCAATCTCTTCTTTTTTGTCTACTCGGGCTGTTGTATTTTTGAGAGAGTCTTTAATGGATCTATGCCCAGAGCAGTTTCTTCTTTTTTGTCTACTCAGGCTGTTGTATTGTTGAGAGTCTTTAATGGATCTATGCCCAGAGCAGTCTCTTCTTTTTTGTCTACTCGGGCTGTTGTATTGTTGAGAGAGTCTTTAATGGATCTATGCCCAGAGCAGTCTCTTCTTTTTTGTCTACTCAGGCTGTTGTATTGTTGAGAGTCTTTAATGGATCTATGCCCAGAGCAGTTTGTTCTTTTTTGTCTACTCAGGCTGTTGTATTGTTGAGAGAGTCTTAAATGGATCTATGCCCACAGCAGTCTCATCTTTTTTGTCTACTCGGGCTGTTGTATTTTTGAGAGAGTCTTTAATTAATCCATGCCCAGAGCAGTCTCTTCTTTTTTTCTACTCAGGCTTTTGTATTGTTGAGAGTCTTTAATGGATCTATGCCCAGAGCAGTCTCTTCTTTTTTGTCTACTCAGGCTGTTGTATTGTTGAGAGTCTTTAATGGATCTATGCCCAGAGCAGTTTCTTCTTTTTTGTCTACTCAGGCTGTTGTATTGTTGAGAGTCTTTAATGGATCTATGCCCAGAGCAGTCTCTTCTTTTTTGTCTACTCGGGCTGTTGTATTTTTGAGAGAGTCTTTAATGGTTCTATGCCCAGAGCAGTCTTTTATTTTTTGTCTACTCAGGCTGTTGTATTGTTGAGAGTCTTTAATAGATCTATGCCCAGAGCAGTCTCTTCTTATTTGTCTACTCGGGCAGTTGTATTGTTGAGAGAGTCTTTAATGGATCTATGCCCAGAGCAGTCTCTTCTTTTTTGTCTACTCAGGCTGTTGTATTGTTGATAGTCTTTAATGGATCTATGCCCAGAGCAGTCTCTTCTTTTTTGTCTACTCAGGCTGTTGTATTGTTGAGAGTCTTTAATGGATCTATGCCCAGAGCAGTCTCTTCTTTTTTGTCTACTCAGGCAGTTGTATTGTTGAGAGTCTTTAATGGATCTATGCCCAGAGCAGTCTCTTCTTTTTTGTCTACTCATGCTGTTGTATTGTTGAGAGAGTCTTTAATGGATCTATGCTCAGAGCAGTCTCTTCTTTTTTGTCTACTCATGCTGTTGTATTGTTGAGAGAGTCTTTAATGGATCTATGCTCAGAGCAGTCTCTTCTTTTTTGTCTACTCAGGCTGTTATATTGTTGAGAGTCTTTAATGGATCTATGCCCAGAACAGTCTCTTCTTTTCTTATCTACTCAGTCTGTTGTATTGTTGAGAGATTCTTTAACGGATCTATGCCCACAGCAATCTATTCTTTTTTGTCTACTCGGGCTGTTGTATTGTTGAGAGAGTCTTTAATGGATCTATGCCCAGAGCAGTCTCTTCTTTTTTGTCTACTCAGGCTGTTGTATTGTTGAGAGTCTTTAATGGATCTATGCCCAGAGCAGTTTCTTCTTTTTTGTCTACTCAGGCTGTTGTATTGTTGAGAGTCTTTAATGGATCTATGCCCAGAGCAGTCTCTTCTTTTTTGTCTACTTGGGCTGTTGTATTGTTGAGAGAGTCTTTAATTGATCTATGCCCAGAGCAGTCTCTTCTTTTTTGTCTACTCAGGCTGTTGTATTGTTGAGAGTCTTTAATGGATCTATGCCCAGAGCAGTCTCTTCTTTTTTGTCTACTCGGGCTGTTGTATTGTTGAGAGAGTCTTTAATGGATCTATGCCCAGAGCAGTCTCTTCTTTTTTGTCTACTCGGGCTGTTGTATTGTTGAGAGAGTCTTTAATGGATATATGCCCAGAGCAGTCTCTTCTTTTTTGTCTACTCAGTCTGTTGTATTATTGAGAGAGTCTTTAATGGATCTATGCCCACAGCAATCTCTTCTTTTTTGTCTACTCGGGCTGTTGTATTTTAGAGAGAGTCTTTAATGGATCTATGCCCAGAGCAGTCTCTTCATTTTTGTCTACTCGGGCTGTTGTATTGTTGAGAGAGTCTTTAATGGATCTATGCCCAGAGCAGTCTCTTCTTTTTTGTCTACTCGGGCTGTTGTATTGTTGAGTGAGTCTTTAATGGATATATGCCCAGAGCAGTCTCTTCTTTTTTGTCTACTCAGTCTGTTGTATTATTGAGAGAGTCTTTAATGGATCTATTCCCACAGCAATCTCTTCTTTTTTGTCTACTCGGGCTGTTATATTTTTGAGAGAGTCTTTAATGGATCTATGCCCAGAGCAGTTTCTTCTTTTTTGTCTACTCAGGCTGTTGTATTGTTGAGTGAGTCTTTAATGGATATATGCCCAGAGTAGTCTCTTCTTTTTTGTCTACTCAGTCTGTTGTATTGTTGAGAGAGTCTTTAATGGATCTATGCCCACAGCAATCTCTTCTTTTTTGTCTACTCGGGCTGTTGTATTTTTGAGAGAGTCTTTAATGGATCTATGCCCAGAGCAGTTTCTTCTTTTTTGTCTACTCAGGCTGTTGTATTGTTGAGAGTCTTTAATGGATCTATGCCCAGAGCAGTCTGTTCTTTTTTGTCTACTCAGGCTGTTGTATTGTTGAGAGAGTCTTAAATGGATCTATGCCCACAGCAGTCTCATCTTTTTTGTCTACTCGGGCTGTTGTATTTTTGAGAGAGTCTTTAATTAATCTATGCCCAGAGCAGTCTCTTCTTTTTTTCTACTCAGGCTTTTGTATTGTTGAGAGTCTTTAATGGATCTATGCCCAGAGCAGTCTCTTCTTTTTTGTCTACTCAGGCTGTTGTATTGTTGAGAGTCTTTAATGGATCTATGCCCAGAGCAGTTTCTTCTTTTTTGCCTACTCAGGCTGTTGTATTGTTGAGAGTCTTTAATGGATCTATGCCCAGAGCAGTCTCTTCTTTTTTGTCTACTCGGGCTGTTGTATTTTTGAGAGAGTCTTTAATGGATCTATGCCCAAAGCAGTCTTTTATTTTTTGTTTACTCAGGCTGTTGTATTGTTGAGAGTCTTTAATGGATCTATGCCCAGAGCAGTCTCTTCTTATTTGTCTACTCGGGCAGTTGTATTGTTGAGAGAGTCTTTAATGGATCTATGCCCAGAGCAGTCTCTTCTTTTTTGTCTACTCAGGCTGTTGTATTGTTGATAGTCTTTAATGGATCTATGCCCAGAGCAGTCTCTTCTTTTTTGTCTACTCATGCTGTTGTATTGTTGAGAGTCTTTAATGGATCTATGCCCAGAGCAGTCTCTTCTTTTTTGTCTACTCAGGCAGTTGTATTGTTGAGAGTCTTTAATGGATCTATGCCCAGAGAAGTCTCTTCTTTTTTGTCTACTCATGCTGTTGTATTGTTGAGAAAGTCTTTAATGGATCTGAGTCTTTAATGGATCTATGCTCAGAGCAGTCTCTTCTTTTTTGTCTACTCATGCTGTTGTATTGTTGAGAGAGTCTTTAATGGATCTATGCTCAGAGCAGTCTCTTCTTTTTTGTCTACTCAGGCTGTTATATTGTTGAGAGTCTTTAATGGATCTATGCCCAGAACAGTCTCTTCTTTTTTTATCTACTCAGTCTGTTGTATTGTTGAGAGATTCTTTAATGGATCTATGCCCACAGCAATCTATTCTTTTTTGTCTACTCGGGCTGTTGTATTGTTGAGAGATTCTTTAATGGATCTATGCCCAGAGCAGTCTCTTCTTTTTTGTCTACTCAGGCTGTTGTATTGTTGAGAGTCTTTAATGGATCTATGCCCAGAGCAGTTTCTTCTTTTTTGTCTACTCAGGCTGTTGTATTGTTGAGAGTCTTTAATGGATCTATGCCCAGAGCAGTCTCTTCTTTTTTGTCTACTTGGGCTGTTGTATTGTTGAGAGAGTCTTTAATGGATCTATGCCCAGAGCAGTTTCTTCTTTTTTGTCTACTCAGGCTGTTGTATTGTTGAGTGAGTCTTTAATGGATATATGCCCAGAGCAGTCTCTTCTTTTTTGTCTACTCAGTCTGTTGTATTGTTGAGAGAGTCTTTAATGGATCTATGCCCACAGCAATCTCTTCTTTTTTGTCTACTCGGGCTGTTGTATTTTTGAGAGAGTCTTTAATGGATCTATGCCCAGAGCAGTTTCTTCTTTTTTGTCTACTCAGGCTGTTGTATTGTTGAGAGTCTTTAATGGATCTATGCCCAGAGCAGTCTCTTCTTTTTTGTCTACTCGGGCTGTTGTATTGTTGAGAGAGTCTTTAGTGGATCTATGCCCAGAGCAGTCTCTTCTTTTTTGTCTACTCGGGCTGTTGTATTTTTGAGAGAGTCTTTAATGGATCTATGCCCAGAGCAGTTTCTTCTTTTTTGTCTACTCAGGCTGTTGTATTGTTGAGAGTCTTTAATGGATCTATGCCCAGAGCAGTCTCTTCTTTTTTGTCTACTCGGGCTGTTGTATTGTTGAGAGAGTCTTTAATGGATCTATGCCCAGAGCAGTCTGTTCTTTTTTGTCTACTCAGGCTGTTGTATTGTTGAGAGAGTCTTAAATGGATCTATGCCCACAGCAGTCTCATCTTTTTTGTCTACTCGGGCTGTTTTATTTTTGAGAGAGTCTTTAATTAATCTATGCCCAGAGCAGTCTCTTCTTTTTTTCTACTCAGGCTTTTGTATTGTTGAGAGTCTTTAATGGATCTATGCCCAGAGCAGTCTCTTCTTTTTTGTCTACTCGGGCAGTTGTATTGTTGAGAGAGTCTTTAATGGATCTATGCCCAGAGCAGTCTCTTCTTTTTTGTCTACTCAGGCTGTTGTATTGTTGATAGTCTTTAATGGATCTATGCCCAGAGCAGTCTCTTCTTTTTTGTCTACTCAGGATGTTGTATTGTTGAGAGTCTTTAATGGATCTATGCCCAGAGCAGTCTATTCTTTTTTGTCTACTCAGGCAGTTGTATTGTTAAGAGTCTTTAATGGATCTATGCCCAGAGCAGTCTCTTCTTTTTTGTCTACTCATGCTGTTGTATTGTTGAGAGAGTCTTTAATGGATCTATGCTCAGAGCAGTCTCTTCTTTTTTGTCTACTCATGCTGTTGTATTGTTGAGAGAGTCTTTAATGGATCTATGCTCAGAGCAGTCTCTTCTTTTTTGTCTACTCAGGCTGTTATATTGTTGAGAGTCTTTAATGGATCTATGCCCAGAACAGTCTATTCTTTTTTATCTACTCAGTCTGTTGTATTGTTGAGAGATTCTTTAATGGATCTATGCACACAGCAATCTCATCTTTTTTGTCTACTCGGGCTGTTGTATTGTTGAGAGAGTCTTTAATGGATCTATGCCCAGAGCAGTCTCTTCTTTTTTGTCTACTCAGGCTGTTGTATTGTTGAGAGTCTTTAATGGATCTATGCCCAGAGCAGTTTCTTCTTTTTTGTCTACTCAGGCTGTTGTATTGTTGAGAGTCTTTAATGGATCTATGCCCAGAGCAGTCTCTTCTTTTTTGTCTACTTGGGCTGTTGTATTGTTGAGAGAGTCTTTAATGGATCTATGCCCAGAGCAGTCTCTTCTTTTTTGTCTACTCAGGCTGTTGTATTGTTGAGAGTCTTTAATGGATCTATGCCCAGAGCAGTCTCTTCTTTTTTGTCTACTCGGGCTGTTGTATTTTTGAGAGAGTCTTTAATGGATCTATGCCCAGAGCAGTCTCTTCTTTTTTGTCTACTCAGGCTGTTGTATTGTTGAGAGTCTTTAATGGATCTATGCCCAGAGCAGTCTCTTTATTTTTGTCTACTCGGGCTGTTGTATTGTTGAGAGAGACTTTAATGGATCTATGCCCAGAGCAGTCTCTTCTTTTTTGTCTACTCAGGCTGTTGTATTGTTGAGAGTCTTTAATGGATATATGCCCAGAGCAGTCTCTTCTTTTTTGTCTACTCAGGCTGTTGTATTGTTGAGAGAGTCTTTAATGGATCTATGCCCAGAGCAGTCACTTCTTTTTTGTCTACTCAGGCTGTTGTATTGTTGAGAGTCTTTAATGGATCTATGCCCAGAGCAGTCTCTTCTTTTCTGTCTACTCAGGCTGTTGTATTGTTGAGAGAGTCTTTAATGGATCTATGCCCAGAGCAGTTTCTTCTTTTTTTATCTACTCAGGCTGTTGTATTGTTGAGAGTCTTTAATGGATCTTTGCCCAGAGCAGTCTCTTCTTTTTTGTCTACTCAGGCAGTTGTATTGTTGAGAGTCTTTAATGGATCTATGCCCAGAGCAGTCTCTTCTTTTTTGTCTACTCATGCTGTTGTATTGTTGAGAGAGTCTTTAATGGATCTATGCTCAGAGCAGTCTCTTCTTTTTTGTCTACTCATGCTGTTGTATTGTTGAGAGAGTCTTTAATGGATCTATGCTCAGAGCAGTCTCTTCTTTTTTGTCTACTCAGGCTGTTATATTGTTGAGAGTCTTTAATGGATCTATGCCCAGAACAGTCTATTCTTTTTTTATCTACTCAGTCTGTTGTATTGTTGAGAGATTCTTTAATGGATCTATGCCCACAGCAATCTCATCTTTTTTGTCTACTCAGGCTGTTGTATTGTTGAGAGTCTTTAATGGATCTATGCCCAGAGCAGTCTCTTCTTTTTTGTCTACTCAGGCTGTTGTATTGTTGAGAGTCTTTAATGGATCTATGCCCAGAGCAGTTTCTTCTTTTTTGTCTACTCAGGCTGTTGTATTGTTGAGAGTCTTTAATGGATCTATGCCCAGAGCAGTCTCTTCTTTTTTGTGTACTTGGGCTGTTGTATTGTTGAGAGAGTCTTTAATGGATCTATGCCCAGAGCAGTCTCTTCTTTTTTGTCTACTCAGGCTGTTGTATTGTTAAGAGTCTTTAATGGGTCTATGCCCAGAGCAGTCTCTTCTTTTTTGTCTACTCATGCTGTTGTATTGTTGAGAGAGTCTTTAATGGATCTATGCTCAGAGCAGTCTCTTCTTTTTTGTCTACTCAGGCTGTTATATTGTTGAGAGTCTTTAATGGATCTATGCCCAGAACAGTCTATTCTTTTTTTATCTACTCAGTCTGTTGTATTGTGGAGAGATTCTTTAATGGATCTATGCCCACAGCAATCTCATCTTTTTTGTCTACTCGGGCTGTTGTATTGTTGAGAGAGTCTTTGATGGATCTATGCCCAGAGCAGTCTCTTCTTTTTTGTCTACTCAGGCTGTTGTATTGTTGAGAGTCTTTAATGGATCTATGCCCAGAGCAGTTTCTTCTTTTTTGTCTACTCAGGCTGTTGTATTGTTGAGAGTCTTTAATGGATCTATGCCCAGAGCAGTCTCTTCTTTTTTGTCTACTTGGGCTGTTGTATTGTTGAGAGAGTCTTTAATGGATCTATGCCCAGAGCAGTCTCTTCTTTTTTGTCTACTCAGGCTGTTGTATTGTTGAGAGTCTTTAATGGATCTATGCCCAGAGCAGTCTCTTCTTTTTTGTCTACTCAGGCTGTTGTATTTTTGAGAGAGTCTTTAATAGATCTATGCCCAGAGCAGTCTCTTCTTTTTTGTCTACTCAGGCTGTTGTATTGTTGAGAGTCTTTAATGGATCTATGCCCAGAGCAGTCTCTTCATTTTTGTCTACTCGGGCTGTTGTATTTTTGAGAGAGTCTTTAATGGATCTATGCCCAGAGCAGTCTCTTCTTTTTTGTCTACTCAGGCTGTTGTATTGTTGAGAGTCTTTAATGGATCTATGCCCAGAGCAGTCTCTTCATTTTTGTCTACTCGGGCTGTTGTATTGTTGAGAGAGTCTTTAATGGATCTATGCCCAGAGCAGTCTCTTCTTTTTTGTCTACTCAGGCTGTTGTATTGTTGAGAGTCTTTAATGGATATATGCCCAGAGCAGTCTCTTCTTTTTTGTCTACTCAGGCTGTTGTATTGTTGAGAGAGTCTTTAATGGATCTATGCCCAGAGCAGTCACTTCTTTTTTGTCTACTCAGGCTGTTGTATTGTTGAGAGTCTTTAATGGATCTATGCCCAGAGCAGTCTCTTCTTTTCTGTCTACTCAGGCTGTTGTATTGTTGAGAGAGTCTTTAATGGATCTATGCCCAGAGCAGTTTCTTCTTTTTTTATCTACTCAGGCTGTTGTATTGTTGAGAGTCTTTAATGGATCTTTGCCCAGAGCAGTCTCTTCTTTTTTGTCTACTCAGGCAGTTGTATTGTTGAGAGTCTTTAATGGATCTATGCCCAGAGCAGTCTCTTCTTTTTTGTCTACTCATGCTGTTGTATTGTTGAGAGAGTCTTTAATGGATCTATGCTCAGAGCAGTCTCTTCTTTTTTGTCTACTCATGCTGTTGTATTGTTGAGAGAGTCTTTAATGGATCTATGCCCAGAGCAGTCTCTTCTTTTTTGTCTACTCAGGCTGTTATATTGTTGAGAGTCTTTAATGGATCTATGCCCAGAACAGTCTATTCTTTTTTTATCTACTCAGTCTGTTGTATTGTTGAGAGATTCTTTAATGGATCTATGCCCACAGCAATCTCATCTTTTTTGTCTACTTGTGCTGTTGTATTGTTGAGAGAGTCTTTAATGGATCTATGCCCAGAGCAGTCTCTTCTTTTTTGTCTACTCAGGCTGTTGTATTGTTGAGAGTCTTTAATGGATCTATGCCCAGAGCAGTTTCTTCTTTTTTGTCTTCTCAGGCTGTTGTATTGTTGAGAGTCTTTAATGGATCTATGCCCAGAGCAGTCTCTTCTTTTTTGTCTACTTGGGCTGTTGTATTGTTGAGAGAGTCTTTAATGGATCTATGCCCAGAGCAGTCTCTTCTTTTTTGTCTACTCAGGCTGTTGTATTGTTGAGAGTCTTTAATGGATCTATGCCCAGAGCAGTCTCTTCTTTTTTGTCTACTCGGGCTGTTGTATTTTTGAGAGAGTCTTTAATGGATCTATGCCCAGAGCAGTCTCTTCTTTTTTGTCTACTCAGGCTGTTGTATTGTTGAGAGTCTTTAATGGATCTATGCCCAGAGCAGTCTCTTCATTTTTGTCTACTCGGGCTGTTGTATTGTTGAGTCTTTAATGGATCTATGCCCAGACCATTCTCTTCTTTTTTGTCTACTCAGGCTGTTGTATTGTTGAGAGTCTTTAATGGATATATGCCCAGAGCAGTCTCTTCTTTTTTGTCTACTCAGGCTGTTGTATTGTTGAGAGAGTCTTTAATGGATCTATGCCCAGAGCAGTCACTTCTTTTTTGTCTACTCAGGCTGTTGTATTGTTGAGAGTCTTTAATGGATCTATGCCCAGAGCAGTCTCTTCTTTTCTGTCTACTCAGGCTGTTGTATTGTTGAGAGAGTCTTTAATGGATCTATGCCCAGAGCAGTTTCTTCTTTTTTTATCTACTCAGGCTGTTGTATTGTTGAGAGTCTTTAATGGATCTTTGCCCAGAGCAGTCTCTTCTTTTTTGTCTACTCGGGCTGTTGTATTGTTGAGAGAGTCTTTAATGGATCTATGCCCAGATCAGTCACTTCTTTTTTGTATACTCAGGCTGTTGTATTGTTGAGAGTCTTTAATGGATCATTGCCCAGAGCAGTCTCTTCTTTTTTGTCTACTCAGGCAGATGTATTGTTGAGAGAGTCTTTAATGGATCTATGCCCACAGCAATCTCTTCTTTTTTGTCTACTCGGGCTGTTGCATTTTTGAGAGAGTCTTTAATGGATCTATGCCCAGAGCAGTTTCTTCTTTTTTGTCTACTCAGGCTGTTGTATTGTTGAGAGTCTTTAATGGATCTATGCCCAGAGCAGTCTCTTCTTTTTTGTCTACTCGGGCTGTTGTATTGTTGAGAGAGTCTTTAATGGATCTATGCCCAGAGCAGTCTCTTCTTTTTTGTCTACTCAGGCTGTTGTATTGTTGAGAGTCTTTAATGGATCTATGCCCAGAGCAGTCTGTTCTTTTTTGTCTACTCAGGCTGTTGTATTGTTGAGAGAGTCTTAAATGAATCTATGCCCACAGCAGTCTCATCTTTTCTGTCTACTCGGGCTGTTGTATTTTTGAGAGAGTCTTTAATTAATCTATGCCCAGAGCAGTCTCTTCTTTTTTTCTACTCAGGCTTTTGTATTGTTGAGAGTCTTCAATGGATCTATGCCAAGAGCAGTCTCTTCTTTTTTGTCTACTCAGGCTGTTGTATTTTTGAGAGTCTTTAATGGATCTATGCCCAGAGCAGTCTCTTCTTTTTTGTCTACTCAGGCTGTTGTATTGTTGAGAGTCTTTAATGGATCTATGCCCAGAGCAGTCTCTTCTTTTTTGTCTACTCAGGCTATTGTATTGTTGAGAGAGTCTTTAATGGATCTATGCTCAGAGCAGTCTCTTCTTTTTTGTCTACTCGGGCTGTTGTATTGTTGAGAGTCTTTAATGGATCTATGCCCAGAGCAGTCTCTTCTTTTTTATCTACTCAGTCTGTTGTATTGTTGAGTGAGTCTTTAATGGATCTATGCTCAGAGCAGTCTCTTCTTTTTTGTCTACTCAGGCTGTTGTATTGTTGAGAGTCTTTAATGGATCTATGCTCAGAGCAGTATCTACTTTTTTTGTCTACTCAGGCTGTTGTATTGTTGAGAGTCTTTAATGGATCTATGCCCAAAGCAGTCTCTTCATTTTTGTCTACTCGGGCTGTTGTATTGTTGAGAGAGTCTTTAATGGATCTATGCCCAGAGCAGTCTCTTCTTTTTTGTCTACTCAAGCTGTTGTATTGTTGAGAGTCTTTAATGGATCTATGCCCAGAGCTGTCTCTTCTTTTTTGTCTACTCAGGCTGTTGTATTGTTGATAGAGTCTTTAATGGATCTATGCCCAGAGCAGTCTCTTCTTTTTTGTCTACTCAGGCTTTTGTATTGTTGAGAGTCTTTAATGGATCTATGCCCAGAGCAGTCTCTTCTTTTCTGTCTACTCAGGCTGTTGTATTGTTGAGAGAGTCTTTAATGGATCTATGCCAAGAGCAGTTTCTTCTTTTTTGTCTACTCAGGCTGTTGTATTGTTGAGAGTCTTTAATGGATCTATGCCCAGAGCAGTCTCTTCTTTTTTTATCTACTCAGGCTGTTGTATTGTTGAGAGTCTTTAATGGATCTTTGCCCAGAGCAGTCTCTTCTTTTTTGTCTACTCAGGCTGTTGTATTGTTGAGTGAGTCTTTAATGGATATATGCCCAGAGCAGTCTCTTCTTTTTTGTCTACTCGGGCTGTTGTATTGTTGAGAGAGTCTTTAATGGATCTATGCCCAGAGCAGTCACTTCTTTTTTGTCTACTCAGGCTGTTGTATTGTTGAGAGTCTTTAATGGATCTATGCCAAGAGCAGTCTCTTCTTTTTTGTCTACTCAGGCAGTTGTATTGTTGAGAGTCTTTAATGGATCTATGCCCAGAGCAGTCTCTTCTTTTTTTATCTACTCAGTCTGTTGTATTGTTGAGAGAGTCTTTAATGGATCTATGCCCACAGCAATTTCTTCTTTTTTGTCTACTCGGGCTGTTGTATTTTTGAGAGAATCTTTAATGGATCTATGCCCAGAGCAGTTTCTTCTTTTTTGTCTACTCAGGCTGTTGTATTGTTGAGAGTCTTTAATGGATCTATGCCCAGAGCAGTCTCTTCTTTTTTGTCTACTCGGGCTGTTGTATTGTTGAGAGAGTCTTTAATGGATCTATGCCCAGAGCAGTCTGTTCTTTTTTGTCTACTCAGGCTGTTGTATTGTTGAGAGAGTCTTAAATGGATCTATGCCCACAGCAGTCTCATCTTTTTTGTCTACTCGGGCTGTTGTATTTTTGAAAGAGTCTTTAATTAATCTATGCCAAGAGCAGTCTCTTCTTTTTTTCTACTCAGGCTTTTGTATTGTTGAGAGTCTTTAATGGATCTATGCCCAGAGCAGTCTCTTCTTTTTTTGTCTACTCAGGCTGTTGTATTGTTGAGAGTCTTTAATGGATCTATGCCCAGAGCAGTCTCTTCTTTTTTGTCTACTCAGGCTGTTGTATTGTTGAGAGTCTTTAATGGATCTATGCCCAGAGCAGTCTCTTCTTTTTTGTCTACTCAGGCTGTTGTATTGTTGAGAGAGTCTTTAATGGATCTATGCTCAGAGCAGTCTCTTCTTTTTTGTCTACTCAGGCTGTTGTATTGTTGAGAGTCTTTAATGGATCTATGCCCAGAGCAGTCTCTTCTTTTTTTATCTACTCAGTCTGTTGTATTGTTGAGTGAGTCTTTAATGGATCTATACTCAGAGCAGTCTCTTCTTTTTTGTCTACTCAGGCTGTTGTATTGTTGAGAGTCTTTAATGGATCTATGCCCAGAGCAGTCTCTTCTTTTTTTGTCTACTCAGGCTGTTGTATTGTTGAGAGTCTTTAATGGATCTATGCCCAGAGCAGTCTCTTCTTTTTTTGTCTACTCAGGCTGTTGTATTGTTGAGAGTCTTTAATGGATCTATGCCCAAAGCAGACTCTTCTTTTTTTTGTCTAGTGGTGCTGTATCATTGAGAAATGGAGTCTTTAATGGATCTATGCCCAGAGCAGTCTCTTCTTTTTTTATCTACTCAGTCTGTTGTATTGTTGAGAGAGTCTTTAATAGATCTATGCCCACAGCAATCTCTTCTTTTTTGTCTACTCGGGCTGTTGTATTTTTGAGAGAATCTTTAATGGATCTATGCCCAGAGCAGTTTCTTCTTTTTTGTCTACTCAGGCTGTTGTATTGTTGAGAGTCTTTAATGGATCTATGCCCAGAGCAGTCTCTTCTTTTTTTGTCTACTCGGGCTGTTGTATTTTTGAGAGAGTCTTTAATGGATCTATGCCCAGAGCAGTCTCTTCTTTTTTGTCTACTCAGGCTGTTGTATTGTTGAGAGTCTTTAATGGATCTATGCCCAGAGCAGTCTCTTCTTTTTTTATCTACTCAGGCTGTTGTATTGTTGAGAGTATTTAATGGATCTTTGCCCAGAGCAGTCTCTTCTTTTTTGTCTACTCAGGCTGTTGTATTGTTGAGTGAGTCTTTAATGGATATATGCCCAGAGCAGTCTCTTCTTTTTTGTCTACTCGGGCTGTTGTATTGTTGAGAGAGTCTTTAATGGATCTATGCCCAGAGCAGTCACTTCTTTTTTGTCTACTCAGGCTGTTGTATTGTTGAAAGTCTTTAATGGATCTATGCCAAGAGCAGTCTCTTCTTTTTTGTCTACTCAGGCAGTTGTATTGTTGAGAGTCTTTAATGGATCTATGCCCAGAGCAGTCTCTTCTTTTTTTATCTACTCAGTCTGTTGTATTGTTGAGAGAGTCTTTAATGGATCTATGCCCACAGCAATTTCTTCTTTTTTGTCTACTCGGGCTGTTGTATTTTTGAGAGAATCTTTAATGGATCTATGCCCAGAGCAGTTTCTTCTTTTTTGTCTACTCAGGCTGTTGTATTGTTGAGAGTCTTTAATGGATCTATGCCCAGAGCAGTCTCTTCTTTTTTGTCTACTCGGGCTGTTGTATTGTTGAGAGAGTCTTTAATGGATCTATGCCCAGAGCAGTCTGTTCTTTTTTGTCTACTCAGGCTGTTGTATTGTTGAGAGAGTCTTAAATGGATCTATGCCCACAGCAGTCTCATCTTTTTTGTCTACTCGGGCTGTTGTATTTTTGAGAGAGTCTTTAATTAATCTATGCCAAGAGCAGTCTCTTCTTTTTTTCTACTCAGGCTTTTGTATTGTTGAGAGTCTTTAATGGATCTATGCCCAGAGCAGTCTCTTCTTTTTTGTCTACTCAGGCTGTTGTATTGTTGAGAGTCTTTAATGGATCTATGCCCAGAGCAGTCTCTTCTTTTTTGTCTACTCAGGCTGTTGTATTGTTGAGAGTCTTTAATGGATCTATGCCCAGAGCAGTCTCTTCTTTTTTGTCTACTCAGGCTGTTGTATTGTTGAGAGAGTCTTTAATGGATCTATGCTCAGAGCAGTCTCTTCTTTTTTGTCTACTCAGGCTGTTGTATTGTTGAGAGTCTTTAATGGATCTATGCCCAGAGCAGTCTCTTCTTTTTTTATCTACTCAGTCTGTTGTATTGTTGAGTGAGTCTTTAATGGATCTATGCTCAGAGCAGTCTCTTCTTTTTTGTCTACTCAGGCTGTTGTATTGTTGAGAGTCTTTAATGGATCTATGCCCAGAGCAGTCTCTTCTTTTTTTGTCTACTCAGGCTGTTGTATTGTTGAGAGTCTTTAATGGATCTATGCCCAGAGCAGTCTCTTCTTTTTTTGTCTACTCAGGCTGTTGTATTGTTGAGAGTCTTTAATGGATCTATGCCCAAAGCAGACTCTTCTTTTTTTTGTCTAGTGGTGCTGTATCATTGAGAAATGGAGTCTTTTATGGATCTATGCCCAGAGCAGTCTCTTCTTTTTTTATCTACTCAGTCTGTTGTATTGTTGAGAGAGTCTTTAATAGATCTATGCCCACAGCAATCTCTTCTTTTTTGTCTACTCGGGATGTTGTATTTTTGAGAGAATCTTTAATGGATCTATGCCCAGAGCAGTTTCTTCTTTTTTGTCTACTCAGGCTGTTGTATTGTTGAGAGTCTTTAATGGATCTATGCCCAGAGCAGTCTCTTCTTTTTTTGTCTACTCGGGCTGTTGTATTGTTGAGAGAGTCTTTAATGGATCTATGCCCAGAGCAGTCTGTTCTTTTTTGTCTACTCAGGCTGTTGTATTGTTGAGAGAGTCTTAAATGGATTTATGCCCACAGCAGTCTCATCTTTTTTGTCTACTCGGGCTGTTGTATTTTTGAGAGAGTCTTTAATTAATCTATGCCCAGAGCAGTCTCTTCTTTTTTTCTACTCAGGCTTTTGTATTGTTGAGAGTCTTTAATGGATCTATGCCCAGAGCAGTCTCTTCTTTTTTGTCTACTCAGGCTGTTGTATTGTTGAGAGTCTTTAATGGATCTATGCCCAGAGCAGTCTCTTCTTTTTTGTCTACTCAGGCTGTTGTATTGTTGAGAGTCTTTAATGGATCTATGCCCAGAGCAGTCTCTTCTTTTTTGTCTACTCAGGCTGTTGTATTGATGAGAGAGTCTTTAATGGATCTATGCTCAGAGCAGTCTCTTCTTTTTTGTCTACTCGGGCTGTTGTATTGTTGAGAGAGTCTTTAATGGATCTATGCCCAGAGCAGTCTGTTCTTTTTTGTCTACTCAGGCTGTTGTATTGTTGAGAGAGTCTTTAATGGATCTATGCCCAGAGCAGTCTCTTCTTTTTTGTCTACTCGGGCTGTTGTATTGTTGAGAGAGTCTTTAATGGATCTATGCCCAGAGCAGTCTGTTCTTTTTTGTCTACTCAGGCTGTTGTATTGTTGAGAGAGTCTTTAATGGATTTATGCCCACAGCAGTCTCATCTTTTTTGTCTACTCGGGCTGTTGTATTTTTGAGAGAGTCTTTAATTAATCTATGCCCAGAGCAGTCTCTTCTTTTTTTCTACTCAGGATTTTGTATTGTTGAGAGTCTTTAATGGATCTATGCCCAGAGCAGTCTCTTCTTTTTTGTCTACTCAGGCTGTTGTATTGTTGAGAGTCTTTAATGGATCTATGCCCAGAGCAGTCTCTTCTTTTTTGTCTACTCAGGCTGTTGTATTGTTGAGAGTCTTTAATGGATCTATGCCCAGAGCAGTCTCTTCTTTTTTGTCTACTCAGGCTGTTGTATTGATGAGAGAGTCTTTAATGGATCTATGCTCAGAGCAGTCTCTTCTTTTTTGTCTACTCAGGCTGTTGTATTGTTGAGAGTCTTTAATGGATCTATGCCCAGAGCAGTCTCTTCTTTTTTTATCTACTCAGTCTGTTGTATTGTTGAGTGAGTCTTTAATGGATCTATGCTCAGAGCAGTCTCTTCTTTTTTGTCTACTCAGGCTGTTGTATTGTTGAGAGTCTTTAATGGATCTATGCCCAGAGCAGTCTCTTCTTTTTTTGTCTACTCAGGCTGTTGTATTGTTGAGAGTCTTTAATGGATCTATGCCCAAAGCAGACTCTTCTTTTTTTTGTCTAGTGGTGCTGTATCATTGAGAAATGGAGTCTTTAATGGATCAATATTAAACAATACAGTAGGCCCTGCTGAATCGCATACCCAAAAAACAAAATTAGTGCTTACAAGTAAAAACAAATTATTTAATCAAATTGACAATATAAATAATTTAGTGAACAATATCTTCTTTTTGTCTACTGGTGCTGTATCATTGAGAAATGGAGTATTTAATGCATCAATACCCATAACAGTATTTATATTGTTTACTCATGCTATTGCTTATTGAGAAACAGGTTATGTAATCAATAAATGAAATATTTTGCTAAAATTTACTCCTTTTTAGTTTTTGTGGATCAATTTCTATAATCAATTAATATTCTGTTAACAAAACTATTTTGGGGGGGGCACTTCAAAATTTCTTGCACGAGGTGCTAGGATGCCTGGAGCCGGCCCTGAATGTAATAGCCTGTCAGTTATAAAATATGTTGACAATCAGAATCAAATCTTGTCCCTAACCACATAACTGAACCTAAGGATGATATATAAACACAATGTACTTAATTTATTATTTTTTTTAATAGCTTTTGGTCTAGGGTTGAAATGAAAAAATATGATACTCAAGGGTGCTGTAATTCAAAAAAGTTTGGGAACGACTGTGATACACTAAAGACATTTTGTATGCAGCTATGATGCAAATATGATGCAAAATTTTGAAAAAGTACTTAAAAATATAGGAATATCTACCCACGGTTGTGCCAGCCATCTTGCGCCATATAGCACAAAAATGATAGGTATATGAGGGCATATCTGTACTCTGTTAGTTGTATACCAAATATTGCTATTGTTGATTGAATTCTCCTTTATTGTGTATACAGTCAATATTTTATACCATTGCCATAATTAATAAATTGATATAAAATAATTTTTAATGAACAATCACTAATTTGAACAGGATGTAGTTGTAATCCCGATGGTCGGAAATCTGACGGTCAAAATACTGATGCCGGAATCCCGACTGCCAGAATGCTGGCAGTGCTGCCACAACTATTTCCACTCCTGGGTGTCCGAGTCGGCAGCGTGGCGAGCAGCTTCATTCCACTCTCCACCCTGCCATCATTCTGACGATTGGGATTTCAGCACCAGTATTTTGACCATCAGGAATCCAACCACTGGGATCCCGTACCCAACCTATTTGAACAACTTGCATTGTATTGTTACTGATAATAGCCATACATCAGACCAATTTTACTCCAACCATCCAACTGTCCAACAAGTCTGTCCTGACCAACCGTCCAACTAGTGTGTCCAACTAATACAGTGCCCCACACACCTAACCAACTTTTTCATCAGACCAGCCAACCAGCCAACTTCTCTCCAATTTGTGATGTCACAGAAGTAGGCGGACAGTGTCAGCCTTCTTCTGCATGTTTTGAATACATGTGTCATGCTTCTATAGTGCACAATCAGGCAGCACATATAGTACATGTGAATTAAGGGGGTTATTCAGAACTAAACTCAGCCATTGCATTTGCATAGTGCGTGTGCGCGACAATTCCCAGAGGAAGCAACAGCAAGGTTATTGACAGCAGCGGCTGTTGGGGTGGGGGAAAAGCGTCGACCTGGCATTTTGTGGGGGTAGTCTGTACACTGCAGGTGTATCTGGGACATTTTCAGGACGACTGCATAACATTACACGCAGCCACTCCAAGAAAAATTATGGTGCCGGACCGGCTGCCAGCACAGCCAGTCTGCGCAGGTAGGGGTCATCCTCTAATCGATGCATTCACAATTAAATTGGGAATGCATCATGGGGCGACGCAACACATAAGCTGGTTATGCTTGCCCTGTGCTGGGCGGCATCCAGCATGTGAGTAAATAAACGCGGATGCCGGACCATGAAACAGTGATGGCATAAACTACACAGTATCACTCTGCTACAGCAGCCTGTCTCCTGGCAAGAGCATATTAGTAAATTCTAGTGAAAATATTAATTTTCACAATTCAAATTTACCACATCCGCATTAAAAAAATTGGATTGTGATAAAGCTGCTTGTGTGCAGCTTTGCAAATGTGATGACTGCTGAATGATGGCCTAAGTGTACAAACTTTGGATTTATTATCTATTAAGAGTTTTATTTCTGTACTGACTGACTTCTGCAATGGACAAAACGGGATGAACTTTTTTGGCCACATGATTAATTCTAATATGTATTTTAATGTTTATAGTAAAAAAGAAACACTCCTATTTGAATTAGTGTGAAATCTGCTCTGCTCTATTAACATTTTTGTGTTTTATTGCACATGTATTAGATGTTGAGCACTGACTGCAGACATGTAATAATGATCAGCAAGTCACATATGCCTTTGCCTTTGGTTTTATATTTCTATAATAGTACACTAATCTCTTATTACTGTAATTGTGGGTATTTTCTATCAATTTATTGCAACATTCCAATTAGTCTACCAAACTCTAGTTAACTTTTAAGGTGTCATAGTATACTGTATACTCTATCTTGATGATTTTGTAATCTTGGTGACTACTTAACCAGGACTGTACTGACACTAAAATTGCCATTTCCTTACCTACTGAAGGATATCCATATGTAAACATTAAAAAAGTCTTATTTATATACTGTATGTAGGATAACTTGTTGGTATTATACATGTTTAGAGCAGGGATATTACTAACTTCACTAACGTTTTGTTATACCCAAAACTGTGGCCTCTAAAGAGATCACAATAACAGCATTTGAAGATAATTTTTAAACATTCTTGTATGTCTTGTTCTATTGGGACTACAAGGTTTGTCTGTGTTTCTCTTAGTAACTCAACCTTCCGAACACTGACATGATTTGCTCGTGTAAATGCAAACAGTTGACATTTTATGTCAATTTTAAATTACTTACAAGAAGAAATTGATATATCACATGGAAAGGAAGTCTTACAGTAGAGGAAGAATAATCTTATATATACTGTAGAAATACACAGGTATTCTACTCTACCAATAGTTTAACTGAGTCCATATATCCTCTTATGTTCAGATGCGAATAACTTTTGTATGGTGGTAACAATTTGAAAGCTACAGTATATAAACCATTAGGGAGCAGATTGATTTTGCTATAGTGATTTTATGGATTTTTCTGAGGTAAAAACTTAGCCACTTTTGAGAGAAAGCATTTTTAAAATAGAGGGACGTTTTATGATTGGTTTTATTGCCATATATAGCTATGGAACATGCTTTTATGTTGGACTTTTTCCTAAAAAATAAAAACAGGTTCTACCTTTAACAGTTTTTAAATATTTAAGTGTGCAAAATTAAACCCTGAATATTTTTCCAGGTAGGACTCAAAACAATTCTGTCAGCTGTTGCTGATGTGTCGTGTCATCCTAAATTACTGTGTCCCATAGGGTTGGGTACAGTAAGTTAACTTTCAAATTGTTGACATTCTTCAGTCTTCAGCTTTGTTTTCCCTGGATCCTGTGGTCATGTGACCATAACTTCTGGGTCTGACTTCCGATGCTGCAGCAGTCAGGTAAATATTTCTACCCTATCCCTAACACTAATCCCTGACCCTCGCTCTAGAGTAAGCATTCCCAACATTGGTCCTCAAGGCACACTAGCAATCTAGATTTTAGTGATATCCATGCTTGAGCGCATGAGACTTAATTAGTAAATCAGTTATTTTGATGTAATCATCTGTGCTGAAGCCTGAATATCACTAAAACCTGCACTGCTATTGTGCCTTGAGGTCTGAGGTTAGGAATGCCTGCTCTAGAGCCTAAACCTAACCTTTACTTGCAGCCTAAACCTAACCTTCCCCCCAGCCTAAATCTAAAGCTGGGTATACACTGGAGCAATGTTGGCATGATATTTTATTTTGTAACGGCATATCACCTACATATTCAGTGTGTACAGGGGATTGCGCAATCCCCTGGTCGCTTGCAACAGACAGTTGGTTTGATGTGCTGCACATCAAACCAAGCAATATCGCTAGTATCCTGTAGTATGCTAATGAAGAATGGACCATGATCGTTCCGTCTTTCATTAAAGTCATCCCAGTGTGTACACACAATCTGGGCCAATAGGCATTCATTCTGAAGTTGGAAATAATTCCGGTCACTTCGGTGTATACCCAACTTAACAGTCCTGTTTCCTGTCTAACCCTGATGTCTACATTCTAGTAATGATGACATTTCACCTTTAGACATTCTGAGAATGTTGACATGTTGACCATTATAACCTTTGACATTGTGGTGTCAGCTTTATGTTGACCTTTTGGGTGTATTCTGTTCCCTCAGGCAAATAATTTAGTGCCATAAAGCATACTAAGCTCATATAACAACACAGGAGCTCATCACCCTGCACTGCCTTCATAATATCATGCTGTCACCAGTATTGAAATTTCCATACAACTCTGTTCGAATATTCTCCGCCAGCTTCTACAGTCATCTGAGACATGACCTTTATTGTAAATATTTTAAATTCTTTTGCAGTCACACCTTTCAGTTTCTGAAGGATCCTCCTGGCTCCAGTCTTCATTTTATACATGATGAATCATTGTGATCTAGTCATTGGATAACTGTAGATTTGCAACTCCCTCCTAGTTTTATGGAAGTTTTTCTTCAATTTGACTTTGATTTGTATTTCATCATTATTCATGTCATTGATGATACGAATGATACAGTACCGTACTTCAATGATGATGATGTGAGAAGACAGAGATTGATTTATGCCCTAAGCTTTTGCAGAGGCAGTGTAAATATATCTCTATAAACATCTCAGGAAGAAAATGACATGGCATCTTGCTTTGTTAATGAACCTGAATTTAACACAAATCATTAAATGACCCTGATTCAGTTTTTCCAAACAACATGATTCATGTTGATTCAGAAACAAAACTAAAGTCATTATGATTAACTTTTAAACTTTCCAATTTAACTGCAACTTGATATATGAACTTTTTTATAACAAAAAATAAAATTTGAGTAATTTTTGCAGAAAATATTTTTTTTAAAACAAACAAATAGTGTAGGTTAGAAATTAAAAATTAAAAAGTGAAATTTAGAAATTATTCATAAAAATATTTAGAATGTGCACTACAGCAACGAGTCAGTGTATATTTCAAGTTTAAAATAAAAAAGTGAAGAGCAATAAGCACATCAGAATACAAATAATAGATTAAAAATAGGGTAATTACATAACTGGGGATGGTAGTAAGTCATTGTGCTTCAGTCAACACTTTACTACAATTATACTAAAAGTGTATAAAAATATGTGAATTCCATGCATAGATAAAAAACTGCCACAAGATTTGAAATATTATACTAGGGATAAAGAGTTACTCTCTCCACATTCAACCCCAAGGTACAGTAATAAAGTCCATAAAACTCCTGGATTCAAAATCACTAACATCAAGTCTGGATGTCAAAGTGTTATAACCAAACATTAACTTTATTGATTGTCACCAAAATAGTTCACAGAATTAGTGGAAGCAGTAGTATTCTAACTGTCAAGATCTACTAGCAGAGATCCACCTCTATCTGCATAAATCATTAGTATTTAATCATAGACAGTGCAATATCCATAAGCTTAGGTCAAATGTGGAGAAGCTTTCACTAGCCAAGTGCCTGAATTTTTCCAACTAAATCTCAGACCCCGCTAAAAGCTACTGTAAAAAATAAGTACATGTTTCTTATTCACTTAGTGTACCATCATCTAATAATAAGATCAAAATTATAATTTTTTTATTTCATTTTGCACTATACAAAACATTTTATAAATAATAATATTAAATAATGTGCAAAAATATTGCTGAGAGCTAACTTAAGTTTTCATTAGTGACACTTTAATTAAGTTATCATTAGTAACACTTTAATTAATACTTAAAATGCCAATAAACAACAATTCCATAAGGGATATTCAATTGTTTGAAAAGTCAGTTGGGTGTCTGTTTTTTCCTATCTAATGACAGGAAAAAACAGACACCCAACCGGCTTTTCAAACAATTGAATATCCCCCTATGAGTCCAATAAACTCTGCGAAGATTTCATATGTGAAATAAGGCCAAACCATTTAGATTACTTTTCCCCATAGTGATGCTCACATAAATATTGAGGCTTTTTAGAGGGGATGCAGTTAATTTACCGGCTGTCGGGAGCCCAACGGTCAGGAGACCGACTCCAGATTCCTGACAGCTTGCGAAATGACGCCGGTCGGAATCCCAACCAAAGCCCCAGATCCCAATGGGTGATGGTCCATGCCACCACTGAAGGGGGAATATAATAGTGTGGCGAGCACAGTGAGCCTATGAAGGAATTTGCTGCGCTTACCACTGGGATTCCGGCTATCGGCATTCTGGTGTTGGTCTCCTGACTACCGGGATCCTGACTGCCGTTATTACATACCGGACCCCTTTAGAGAACTAAAGCTGAACTCAATCACACAGGTAGTAACTAGAAGGACACATAATATCTTCAGCAGGGTGTTGATATTAAGATATGCAATGTTACTAGCATGGCACAAAGCTCCTGAAGAAGTTGATGGGAGAAGTTCTTTATCCTGAGACTTCCAATGATCCTTCCATAACATGAGATCAGCATGGAATGTTATTGGCGAAGAAAAATCATTTTCATAAAGATCTGTTATGGTATTAAGAATTTGGCTCTGATTCTCATTGTCTGTGAGAAGGATACATGAAACTATGGTCTGTGCCATATATATTGTGTTTGGTAGTCAGAGAAACATGTCAAACTCTACAAATAATCAGAACAGAGTATCCTTGATACAGTCACTTTTCTTAACATTGATGCTGCATTAAAATAATGACTGCCACTTCCAATTAAAATTTAAATTTGAATCTCACATAAAAAAAGCTACCTCATATTAGGCTGCAAAGTCGCTTAGCTGTGAAGTATGTTAGTGTAAAGTATGAGAATAATATTAATACTAACATCAGAGATATACTGGTGATGCTTCAGCTGATGTGACCCCTATCTTCTCTTTGTCTTCCTCAGGTAACTGCAACTTTATCTCTCACACCCACAACAATCTCTCACTCCTGCAACTTTTACATGCATATATGAAATCTCTTAGGTAACTGCAACTCTATATCTCACTCCTGCAACAATATCTCTCTCCTGCATCTTTTACATGCATATATGAAATCTCTTAGGTAACTGTGACTATACTTTTTAATTAGCTATTCCTAGCCCCTACTAAAGTAGGAATCACTGTGTATTAGTGGAGGTGCACTGGACTGTTGATGTTCACACATAGGGCAAACATTTTGTTGTGGGTGGAGCTTCAGAGGGTGGGTGCTGCTAGCAATCAAGCCTGTATCCATGTGTGCATTTCTATTTAATCAGTACATATTAGGCTGCAAAGTCCCTTAGCTGTGAAGTATGTTAGTGTAAAGTATGAGGATAATATTAATACGAACATCGGAGATATAACGGAGATGAGCAGGAAAGAAACAGAAGGACAGCAGACTATCTTTCCCACCTCCACAAAAGAACTGCAATCAACATACTACAGTGAGTTACCTAATCCACTACTACCAATGCCTGCAGCCTGCACAGCCTGGACACTTAACTCCGTATGATTAACTAACAGCCCTACTGCTCTCACACATTGCTTTATGCTCCTCAGTTATACTACAGTATCTACATCCACTGTGTAACAATCTCAGCCTTTCTGTTCCTTTCATTATTTCCCCAAAAATTCCTGTTTGCACTATCTTTGCATTTACTACACCCCCCTTCTCATTGTACATTCTATATTACACCCACTCCATTCTATATTATTCCTCTGAACAACACTACTGTACTGGAATTATGGCTCCTCAATCCTGTCCTATACCAATCCTCACTGCGAGGTCACCCCCCCCCCCCATTTTCAAGACCACCCACACGCATTCAGAACCCAGCCAACCTAATCCCCATCTCACTTATCACCTCCCGTCCTTTCTCCTGTGCACTCTGGAATGCTAAATCAACCTGCAACAGGCTGCCAACTATCCACGACCTCTTCTTTTCCCACTCTTTTAACCTTCTCGCCATCACTGACACCTGGCTCGGCTCTCCTCCTCTGACACCACCTCCCCTGCTGCCCTCTCCTATGGAGGCCTCTCCTTCACCCACTCGGTCAGACCTGATGACCGCCAGGATGGAGTCGTTGGCATCCTTCTCTCCCCAAACTACACCTTTTGTGTCATCCCACCTGAGCCCTCCCTCACCTTCTCCACCTTTGAGGTCCACACTATCTGCCTCTTCTCACCCATTAACCTCTTTGTGGCAGCGATCTACCGCCCCCCTGGCTGCTGTTCACCTTTCCTTGACAACTTTGCTGCGTGGCTTCTCCACTTTCTCTCCTCCAACCTCCCCTCTATCATCCTCAGTGACTTTAACATCCCTATCACTAATGCTGCTTCCACTAATCTCCCTGCCCTATCCACCTTCTTTGGAATTTCGCAATGGACCTACACCTCTACTCACAATCTCGGCCACTCCCTCGACCTTGTCTTCACTCACCGATGTGATCTCTATGATTTCTCAAACTTTTTCTTCCATCTCTCTGAAAACCATCTGCTTTCTTTCACCCTCTCATCTTCCCTTCTCCTCTCCACGCCCAGACCCACCATCACCATATGCAATCTCGGATCTCTCGACCCTACTATCCTGTCCTCCCTCGATAGTTTCCTCTCTCCTCTTTCCAATATGACTTGTCCCAACCAGGCAGCTTCCTTCTATAACTCTTCCCTAACCGCTGTTCTCGACTCTGTGGCCCCCTCTCCTCTGTCCCCCTCCGCCGCTCCAAACCCCAACCATGGCACACCAAACTAATACGATTTTTACAAAAATCTTCATGCTCTGCTGAACGCTCCTGGAGGAAATCTCACTCTCTGGTGGACTTCCTCCATTTCAAATTTATTCTCTCCTCCTACAGCTCTGCTCTTTCCCTTGCCAAGCAATCCTTTTCCCAAGTACTCATCTCAGTCCTCCAGTCCACGCCGTCTCTTTGAAACTTTCAATGCTCTCCTTCGCCACCCTCCTCCCCTCCCATCCTCCCTTACTGCCACTGACTTTGCCTCCTTCTTCATCTCCAAAATTGAGCATATCCAACACAAGATCTCATCCCATCAACCCTCTGCTGCCCTCCAGCCCCATCATCTTTCCCCTCCATCTATCCCACCCTGTCCTCCTTCCATCACTCTACAGACAAAAAAATCCAATCTCTCATCTTATACTCCCCCCTCAACCTGCCCACTGGACCCTCTCCCCTCCTGTCTTCTCCGATCCCTCTCCCCCACTGTCTGCTCCCACCTTGCTCACCTCTATAACCTATTGCTCTCTACTGGCATCTTTCAATCACCATTCAAACATGCTCTGTTCTCATCTATTCTAAAAAAACAACCTCGACCCTTCATCACCCACTATCTACCACCCCATCTCTCTTCTCCCATTCGCCTCCAAACTACTTGAATGACTGGTCTACAGCCATCCCACAAGCTACCTCTCTGACAACTTAATCCTTGATCCCCTACAATCTTGCTTTTGCCTACTCCACTCTACTGAGACTGCCCTGGTGAAAGTCACCAATGACCTGCTTTCCAGGGGCCACTTCTCTCTGCTCATCCTTCTGGACCTCTCTGCTGCCTTTGCCACCGTGGGTTATCCTCTCCTCCTCCGCACAGTCTAAAACATTGGCCTCTCTAGCACTGTCCTTGAATGGTTTACCTCTTACCTCACTAACTGCTCCTTCTCTGTGTCTGCCTCCGGCACCACCTCACACCCTTCCATCCTTCCTGTTGGTGTCCCTCAGGGTTCTGTCCTAGGCCCTCTTCTGTTCTCCCTGTACGCTTCATCCCTGAGTGCGCTCATTAACTCATTTGGCCTTGAATATCACCTCTATGCTGATGACACACAACTCTACCTTTCCTCTCCTGATCTGTTGCCCTCTGTCCTCTCTCAGGTTTCCAGCTGCCTCTCTGCTATCTCCTCCTGGATGTCTGGGTGCTCTCTGAAGCTCAACATGGACAAAACTGAACTCATTATCTTTCCCCCAGCTAGAGTAACACCCCCTACCAATATCTCTATCACTGTTGACAACACCATCATCTCACCTGTTCCCCAACTCTGCTGCTTGGGGGTCACTCTTGACTCCTCCCTCTCCTTTGCACCCCACATCCAAGCTCTAGCACAATCCTGTCGGTTCCAGCTAAGCAAAATTGCTTGCATCAGGCTATTTCCTTCCCAGAGTGCAACTAAACTTATCCACTCACTGGTCATCTCACAACACGACTACTGCAATGTTCTCCTCACTGGCCTCACTTGCTCCCATCTTGCTCCCCTCCAATCTGTCCTCAATTTTGCAGCTATATTTATCTTCCTCTCCCGTCGCTCCACATCTGCCACTCCCCTTTGGCAAAATCTGCACTGGTTCCCATTCCCCTACAGAATACTCTTCAAATTCCTCACCCTCACATACAAGGCTATTTCTAATTCCATTGCTCCCTACATCTCCAACCTCCTTTCCTTCCACACTCCCTCCCACCACCTATGGTCAGCTAATGACCACCGCCTCTCCTCTACCCTTGTCACTGCTTCCCATGCTCGAGTTCAAGATTTTGCCTGTGCTGCACCCCTTCAGTGTAGCGCATTCCTCTGCTCCATTATACTCTCCCCGACCTTGCAAAGCTTCAAAAGGGCACTAAAAAACCACCTATTAATCAAAGTGTACCCTTCAGATGGATAATCTAGACCTGAGGCTTCTCCTCCATCCCCCTGCCTTATGCCTTGAGCATCTCTGTTTTGCTTACATACTGCCATCAGGCTACTACCCACTTGCTTGCACCTCATGTCATCTGTCTGTCACTCCTTCCCACTAGACTGTTAGCTCTTCAGAGCAGGGCCCTCTTTCCTCTTGTTGTCAAAGCCCTTTTCTTGACACATTTCACTCACAGCTCTCTCCTACTCAGTGACCATCTTTACACGCTTTTTCTCCTGCTGGTAAAGGCTCATCTCTATCTATGGCCACCAGCCCCAAGTAGTATGATGATTACTCTATCGCTACTTACATCTTAGCTGTATTATGTTTTGAGAATTGTGGTGCTCTTTGTTACCTGCACTCTATTTTTGTTATTTATTTACTGTAATGTTAAGTTTTGTCTCCCTGTACTGTCCATTGTGCGCCGCTGTGAAACACTTGTGGCACCTTATAAATAAAATGTAGCAATAATAATATTTACAATCACAACACATTAAACACATTAAAGGAGCCAGAGTCCAATTAAGACCCCACAGATATGCAAGATACTGACATAAAGTTATATACTGTACAATGTCTACAGCTACTTATTACTGCCTCATGACACTCACTGTTATGCTCTTTGTATCATATGGTGATCACTGTTATGCTCTATACATTATCTGGTGTTCACTGTCATGCTCTTTGTGTTATATGGTGGTCATTGCCATGCTCTATGTATTATCTGGTGATCACTGCCATGCTCCTTTTATTATCTGGTGGTCACTGTCATGCTGTTTGTTTTATATGGCAGTCACTGACATACTCTCTGTATTATCTTGTGCAAACTGGGATGGTCATTAGTTTGGTAGACATTGGCATTTGGGGCTCTACTGCTGCCTCCCACCAAGAGCACTAAAATGCTGCAGAGTGACATTTTCCTTATGATTGGAGCTCTCCTTGGGGGAAAACAACAGCAATTTATTAATATGTCAATGCAGTAGTTTTAGATACACTAAGGAAAATAGCTGCAGATAAGGCATTACTGTATATGTAGTTTGAATATGATGAAAGACATTATGCAGCCTGTAAAGGTGCAATGTGCTAGGGCTAACTCCACAGATGGCAATAAGCAAACTGTATCTGTAGCAACTGTATAGCTAAATGATAGAGTATGGTAGTTGTCTTATATGAAATGTATTTCAGGCTGTCTACAGATTTAATTAGTTGCTGGACTAAAAAAAAAAAGTGACACAGCCAGCTGTAGAGTGCCTTACCTGTTGCCCAAAGCCAATGAGGGAGATGGGAGGGGCTTCACTCTGCAGCAGCTCTTATCTTGCTGAAAATAAAAATGGTGCAGCCGCAATGATGACTGGTCTGGTAAGGGGTTTTTATAGGTACTTAGACACCTCCCCCTGCAGGCACCTCTGTAGACAGAACATTATTGCCCCACCATAAAGTAGTGTACTGTGGGCCTTATTCAGGTTACATTGCAATTTACAAGCAGGTGCCAATGAACACTTGCAGGTCCCATCCTGTAAGTGCAAGCCTGGCCAATGCAATTGGATCACATTGACTGTGAACAGCTCTGCCTGTTTGACAGGCAGTTGCATTCATGGAGTGGCAATGCAGCATTGTGGGGGCGGGTCGCTATGAACAAGGGTGGGTCGCTGCCGTTTTCGGAGCTACTGCTCAGATGGAAAAAATGGTGGCGGACCATCTCTCTTCTCAGCCAGGGTGCGCTGGCAGTGGTTCGTCCACAATTGCAGTCACCGCAATTAAATTGCGGTCTCAGTCACTGGGCGGCACAATCTGCATGCTGGGTGGCCTGCCCTGGGCTGTGCAGCCCCAATCATGTGAAAGAAAGGATTGCAGATTCTTCTTTTTAGCAGAATCTGCAACCCAACTTGAATTACCCCAGTGTTGGTAAATAGTGCCTTATCAAATATCAATATGCTATTTATATTGTATCCATTCTTTATTAGAAATGCTGGAAAATGCCCTGAAACACTATAGTCCTAATAGTCAATTTGGCAAGACAGTAGATATACAGTACTAAACACCTTCAGTGTAAGAAATTGAAATAAAAAAAGTAATTTGGAAATAAAAAAAAGTTCTTAGCATCACTTAAGAATGTCTATAACATAACAACTACCGGTAAGCTAGACATTTGTCATAGAATTCACAGATGCCTCACAGAAAAGTTTTCAGTTGAAGAGCTGTGGACAGTCATCATCAGTAACTAATGGAAAAAGGCTGCCTGTCAGATACACATCACGTCACTGCCAGATCTACCCCTTTTTTGGCAACAGTGCCTGCAAATAGCCAAAGAAACACCAACCTCAACCTTCACCCTGCTCAAACCTCCTGTGCCGCAATTTGTCACCTACTACCACCAATTCCCCAACAGTTGCACTGACAAAAAAGGAATCAAATGGCCTCAAGGTAACTGCATCAGTCTAGCAGCCTAATAGGCTCTGATGCAGGGAGACTGCTGTTTTGGCCCTAGCAATTGGCACCCCTAGACCCATATGCCACTGATGATTGGATGGAATTGATACCACTACATTTTCAATTGCAACATTTTATAGAAAGTAAATATCATATGTTCACAGTATACAAAGCAGAGAAGAGGTACACTGGCACAAAACCAAAGTGATTTGCTGTGGTTACTACACTGCATCACATATCCATAAAGTAGGTTCTAGAGAGTTAGCGCTTGTTCAGATAGCCGTGTGAAGATTGATATTTGCAGGCAGCAGTTCATGAATGAAGGAGGCATGCTGTCAGTGAGAGCATTGATCCCATGTCTGCTCTATAGTCAGTGAGTTGTGCAAGTGACCGCACTGTATGACTGCAGTCAACTTGCTCTCTGTGAACATAACATTTTAGCCCTGATCTCTGTACCTAAATATGTTCAGGAAAATGCAGGTCTAGCTGCAAGGAATAAGGGATATTCTGTGGCCTTTGTATACAAAGAAACAACTGAAAGATATTTGCTATTATCATTTCCCTTTATTTCTAAATCTCTAATTTATTCAGATCGGTACACTGAGGGGATCATGATACAAACTAATTATAGACAATGACAAGGAACATACGGTAAAGATGTACCTGATTAAGGATACACTTGAAATATAAAATAACACAAAAACAGTTGTAGTTGTTGCTGGAAGTACATGTTCATGAATACAGACAATATGCTGCTTCCTGGCATCCAGCAGCTGATGACTACAGGTGTAGTGTTGGTTTCTGGCTCCGATTTGGTTGGAGGCTTTTTAACAGAAAGAGCTGACAGCAGGGAAGAACAACAAAACACACAAAATCAGAGCTGATACAGAAGAACAGAGGGGGATTGGGGTGAGACAGTGTGATAAGAGAAGCAGGGGAACCACAGCAGAAGGGAATGAACAAGCAGAGACTGAGCATGAAAGCAGTAACTGAGAACAGTCTGGAACAGATAAAAGAGCTCAAGGGAAGATTAGAAAGGAATGGTACCAGCAGTAACAGTGAGACATTGAGCGGCTGATAATAAGGGTCTCAGGAAACAGCTGGAGTGTAATTTTCATTCTTTATCCTCCTCATGCCTCCTTACCTGTACCCTGCCCTGTAAATGCTAATGTTGGGGGACTTTGTAAGTGAATGTCTGTTTTTGTTCTCTGCATTTAAACATTTGTTAAGGATTACAGTTATTTTTTTAAATAGTTTTATAAACATACTGTACAAAAGAGCTAATACAGTACCATCCATTACACACTTTTGCTTTTCATATGGATGATAACTATACTGTAGCACATTATATTAAAGACTATAGTAAAGATCGTAAACTTATTGTCTACATTATTCTTTAAGTTAAGAAAAGCAATTCTAAGTTCAATATAGTCATTACTCCAGGGACCTATAACTTTCTATTTTCAATTATTCAAGGACCATGAATTATATATATATATATATATATATATATTAGAGATATGCGGGTTCGGTTCGTCGAGATCCGAACCCCCCCCCCCCCCCCCCACCCCCCCGAACTTCACCTATTTTACACGGTTCCGAGGCAGCCTCAGATCTTCCCGCCTTGCTCGGTTAAGTTCAACTATTAATAAGATCTCAAAAAAATTATGGCCTATTGTTAAATCTGACCCTGAATGTAATCTAACTGACACTCACTTATTGTCATGCTACAAGAGAGGTCGTAACTTACGCGACATTTTGGTCAAATCAGACATTTCAGAGCCAGTACCCAGTATATATAGAGGCAAATTTGGGTGTATCCGATGTACTTGCGTTACATGTAAATTCCTGATTCCAGGAGATACTTTTTATCACCCACAGACAGGTAAAACATTATTCATTAGACATAGACTTACATGTAATTCAAAATTTACAGTATATCAGATCATTTGTCCATGCGGCCTGTCATACATAGGCAAGACAGAACGTTCATTCAAAGAGAGAATGGCTGCTCACAGATCGGCCATTAAGGCCGCCCTGCTATCAGGTACTAGTGACCAGCCTGTTGCAAGGCATTTTGCAACAGCGGCACATAATTTGACCACACTTAAATACCGCATGATTGACCACATACCGTTGTCGTTGAGGGGTGGTAACCGTGGCTTGAAATTAGTACAGTGTGAGGCCCGTTGGATTTTTAAACTGGGGACTATAGCCCCTAGAGGCCTGAACGAACACTCAGGCATTAATGTTCTTGCTAATAATAGTTAATTTGCTGCTTTTTTATATGCATTGATATACTTACCAGTTTTTGATTTACAGGTGTTTAGCTTTACATGCATCATGTGCTATTAACTCATGCTTCATAGATACATACTGCTATTTATTATTGTGTCACTAGCAGTAATATATGATATTTCCTATATTGTTACATCTTCTTTACTGCCTTGACAGTGTTATTGTTGAATGCAGTGCTTTAATGTGCATTGTTGTCTATGTAACTATGGTGATGGCTTTTTTTCACGCGACGTCTGGCTTACTCCCGCAGAGCGCCATGACTTCATTCCTAAGCGCGGCCGCCGGGTGTGCAGTCCCATCGCGGCGTCGGCGCCACTAGGTGATACCTTCTTTATAAGGTAAGCGATTTTAACTAATGTTGTATTACCTGATGAAAATGCCGTAAGATTAAAGGCATTGAAACATTGTGGTTCAGATACGTGGTCGTGTGAAAATCATTGGAGTGCCGCACCCTCTCTAGTCATATATATATATATATTAGAGATGAGCGGGTTCGGTTCGTCGAGATCCGAACCCCCCCCCCCCGAACTTCACCTATTTTACACGGTTCCGAGGCAGCCTCGGATCTTCCCGCCTTGCTCGGTTAACCCGAACGCGGCCGAACGTCATCATCCAGCTGTCGGATTCTCGCGAGATTCGTATTCTATATAAAGAGCCGCGCGTCGACGCCATTTTCACTCATTGGAGATTGAATGGAGAGGACGTGGCTGTGTTCACTCCCTGAATAGCTCTGTATCTGTGCTCAGTGTGCTGCAAATATCTGTGCTCAGTGTGCTGCAAATATCTACGTTCTCTGCCTGAAAACGCTCCATATCTGTGCTCAGTGTGCTGCAAATATCTGTGCTCAGTGTGCTGCATTGTGGGGACCACCTGTATATAATTATAGTAGTACAGTAGGCCATTGCTGTATCTTGCAGCTCTGTGTCAAGTATACTATCCATATCTATGCTGCATTATTGTGAGCAGTATATAGTAGGACATTGCAGCATTTTGGTGACCAGCAGTATACATATAGTACAGTACAGTAGGCCATTGCTGTATATTGCAGCTCTGTGTCAAGTATACTATCTCTGTGCTGCATTATTGTGAGCAGTATATAGTAGGACAGTGCAGCATTTTGGTGACCAGCAGTATACATATAGTACAGTAAAGTAGGCCATTGCTGTATCTTGCAGCTCTGTGTCAAGTATACTATCCATATCTGTGCTGCATTATTGTGAGCAGTATATAGTAGGACAGTGCAGCATTTTGGTGACCAGCAGTACAGTAGGCCATTGCTGTATCTTGCAGCTCTGTGTCAAGTATACTATCCATATCTGTGCTGGATTATTGTGAGCAGTATATAGTAGGACAGTGCAGCATTTTGGTGACCAGCAGTATACATATAGTACAGTGCAGTAGGCCATTGCTGTATCTTGCAGCTCTGTGTCAAGTATACTATCCATATCTGTGCTGCATTATTGTGAGCAGTATATAGTAGGACAGTGCAGCATTTTGGTGACCAGTAGTATACATATAGTACAGTACAGTAGGCCATTTGCTGTATCTTGCAGCTCTGTGTCAAATATACTATCCATATCTGTGCTGCATTATTGTGAGCAGTATATAGTAGGACAGTGCAGCATTTTGGTGACCATCAGTAGTAGTACAGACAGTACAGTAGGCATTTGCTATTGATATATTAATGCCATATAATTCTACACATTAAAAAATGGAGAACAAAAATGTGGAGGGTAAAATAGGGAAAGATCAAGATCCACTTCCACCTCATGCTGAAGCTGCTGTCACTAGTCATGGCCGAGACGATGAAATGCCATCAATGTCGTCTGCCAAGGCCGATGCCCAATGTCATAGTAGAGAGCATGTAAAATCCAAAAAACAAAAGTTCAGTAAAAGGACCCAAAAATCTAAATTAAAAGCATCTGAGGAGAAGCGTAAACTTGCCAATATGCCATTTACGACACGGAGTGGCAAGGAACGGCTAAGGCCTTCTCTTATGTTCCTCATGACTAGTGGGTCAGCTTCACATGAGGATGGAAGCACTCATCCTCCTGCTAGAAAAATGAAAAGACTTAAGCTGGCAAAAGCACAGCAAAGAACTGTGCGTTCTTCTAAATCAGAAATCCCCAAGGAGAGTCCAATTGTGTCAGTTGCGATGCCTGACCTTCCCAACACTGGATGGGAAGAGGTGGTCCCTTCCACCATTTGCACGCCCCCTGCAAGTGCTGGAAGGAGCACCCACAGTCCAGTTCCTGATAGTCAAATTGAAGATGTCACTGTTGAAGTACAACAGGATGAGGATATGGGTGTTGCTGGCGCTGAGGAGGAAATTGACAAGGAGGATTCTGATGGTGAGGTGGTTTGTTTAAGTCAGGCACCCAGGGAGACACCTGTTGTCCGTGGGATGAATATGGCCATTGACATGCCTGGTCAAATAACAAAAAAAAAATCACCTCTTCGGTGTGGAATTATTTTAACAGAAATGCGGACAACAGGTGTCAAGCCATGTGTTGCCTTTGTCAAGCTGTAATAAGTAGGGGTAAGGATGTTAACCACCTAGGAACATCCTCCCTTATACGTCACCTGGAGCGCATTCATCAGAAGTAATTGACAAGTTCAAAAACTTTGGGTGACAGCGGAAGCAGTCCACTGACAACTAAATCCCTTCCACTTGTACCCGAGCTCCTGGAAACCACACCACCAACTCCCTCAGTGTCAATTTCCTCCTTAGACAGGAAAGCCAATAGTGCTGCAGGTCATGTCACTGGCAGGTCTGACGAGTCCTCTCCTTTCCGAGATTCCTCCGATGGATCCTTGAGTGTAACGCCTACTGCTCCTGCCTCTGCTGTTGTTGCTGCTGGGAGTCGATCATCATCCCAGAGGGGAAGTCGGAAGACCGCATGTACTACTTCCAGTAAGCAATTGACTGTCCAAGATGAAGATGAAATATCACAGCAGTCATCCTGTTGCAAAGCGGATAACTCAGGCCTTGGCAGCTGTGTTGGTGTTAGACGTGCGTCCATTATCCGCCGTTAGTTCTCAGGGAATTAGAGAAATTCTTGAGGTAGTGTGTATCCGGTATAAAATACCATCTAGGTTCCACTTCTCTAGGCAGGCGAAACCGAGAATGTACACAGACCTCAGAAAAAGAGTCACCAGTGTACTAAAAAATGCAGTTGTACCCAATGTCCACTTAACCACGGACATGTGGATAAGTGGAGCAGGGCAGACTCAGGACTATATGACTGTGACAGCCCACTGGGTAGATGTATTGCCTCCCGCAGCAACAACAGCAGCGGCGGCACCAGTAGCAACATCTCGCAAACGCCAACTCGTTCCTAGGCAGGCTATGCTTTGTATCACCGCTTTCCATAAGAGGCACACAGCTGACAACCTCTTACGGAAACTGAGGAACATCATCGCAGAATGGCTTACCTCAATTGGACTCTCCAGGGGGTTTGTGACATCGGACAACACCACCAATATTGTGCATGCATTACATGTGGGCAAATTCCAGCACGTCCCATGTTTTGCACAAACATTGAATTTGGTGGTGCAGAATTATTTAAAAAAATGACAGGGGCATGCAAGAGATGCTGTCGGTGGCCCGAAGAATTGCGGGCCACTTTCTGCATTCAGCCACCGTGTGCCGAAGACTGGAGCAGCAGCAAACACTCCTGAACCTGCCCCGCCATCATCTGAAGCAAGAGGTGGTAACAAGGTGGAATTCAACCCTCCATATGCTTCAGAGGATGGAGGAGCAGCAAAAGGCCATTCAAGCCTATACATCTGCCTACGATATAGGCAAAGGAGGGGGAATGCACCTGACTCAAGCGCAGTGGAGAATGATTTCAACGTTGTGCAAGGTTCTGCAACCCTTTGAACTTGCCACACATGAAGTCAGTTCAGACACTGCCAGCCTGAGTCAGGTCATTCCCCTCATCAGGCTTTTGCAGAAGCAGCTGGAGAGATTGAAGGAGGAGCTAATATGGAGCGATTCCGCTAGGCATGTGGGACTTGTGGATGGAGCCCTTCATTCACTTAACCAGGATTCACGGGTGGTCAATCTGTTGAAATCAGAGCACTACATTTTGGCCACCGTGCTCTATCCTAGGTTTAAAGCCTACGTTGTATCTCTCTTTCCGGCAGACACAAGTCTGCAGAGGTTCAAAGACCTGCTGGTGAGAAAATTGTCAAATCAAGCGGAACGTGACCCATCAACAGCTCCTCCTTCACATTCTCCCACAACTGGGGCTGTGAGGAAAATGCTAAGAATTCCGAGCCCACCCGCTGGCGGTGATGCAGGGCAGTCTGGAGCGAGTGCTGCCATCTGGTCCGGACTGAAGGACCTGGCAACGATTACTGACATGTCGTCTACTGTCACTGCATATGATTCTGTCACCATTGAAAGAATGGTGGAGGATTATATGAGTGACAGCATCCAAGTAGGCACGTCAGACAGTCCGTACGTATACTTGCAGGAAAAAGAGGCAATTTGGAGGCCCTTGCACAAACTGGCTTTATTTTACCTAAGTTGGCCACCCTCCAGTGTGTACTCCGAAAGAGGGTTTAGTGCAGCCGGTCACCTTGTCAGCGAACGGCGTTCAAGGTTACTTCCACAAAATGTGGAGAAGATGATGTTCATCAAAATGAGTTATAATCAATTCTTCCGTGGAGAGATTCACCAGCAATTGCCTCCAGAAAGTACACAGGGACCTGAGATGGTGAATTCCAGTGGGAACTAATTAATAATCTGTGAGGAGGGGGATGTACACAATGAAAGGGGTGAGGAATCGGACGATGAGGAGGAGGTGGACATCTTGCCTCTGTAGAGCCAGTTTGTGCAAGGAGAGATTGATTGCTTCATTTTTGGTGGGGGCCCAAACCAACCAGTCATTTCAGTCACAGTCGTGTGGCAGTCCCTGTCGCTGAAATGATGGGTTTGTTAAAGTGTGCATGTCCTGTTTATACAACATAAGGGTGGGTGGGAGGGCCCAAGGACAATTCCATCTTGCACCTCTTTTTTCTTTCATTTTTCTTTGCATCATGTGCTGTTTGGGGAGGGTTTTTTGAATTGCCATCCTGCCTGACACTGCAGTGCCACTCCTAGATGGGCCAGGTGTTTGTGTCGGCCACTTGTGTTGCTTAGCTTAGCCATCCAGCGACCTTGGTGCACCTTTTTTTTTCTTTGCATCATGTGCTGTTTGGGGACTATTTTTTTGAAGTGCCATCCTGTCTGACACTGCAGTGCCACTCTTAGATGCTGAAATCACAATGCCAACAGCCAAAATACCGGCTAACAGGGGTTATTCCCACTCGTGGGTGTGCACTGAGCCCGCATTGTGGCGAGCGCATCAAGCAAGCAAGAGACTTTTGTTGTGCTTGCCCCCCTGATGCCATTCTCGGCCTCGGTATGCTGACGGCTGGGATCCCAGCCACCTGCATACCATACCCAATGCCTATTATCTACATGTGTAAAACAATTACAACATTCTGCAAATTATACTGTATGCACACAAAGCTAAAGTACAGTGCCAGTGTGGGGACACTGTGACATAATGTGAACTGGAGTTTCTGAGTGGCATAATGTGAACTGGGAGGCACTAGAGTGTATTTTACACATTATATTTGTTTCTATCATATGTATTGACAATTTTATTGGTAAGGAGACCCACAAGTTAGTTGCCATGAAGACCCCAAAAACCTGAATCCAGGCCTGAAATATTGTAGTATAGTTAAAAAAAATGCCTTTGTCTTTTGTCTTGATCTACTGTTGTCCAACAGGTTAAAAGATAGTGGAAAAAAACACAGCGAAAATCCACTTAGTGACACTTCTGAATGCTGTGATTGCCCTAGGGTGAATGAATATCACTGTCACAACTTTACTTCGCTACCAGCAGACACAATCATTTCAATATGCACAAGTTAATAATATTGTGTCCAGAATGTGGAAAAGAAACATTATTGGCTGGCTAAAGGAAGCTATCTTTTGAAAGAGATTGGAATGCAGACATTCTGACCTTTGGGGGATACTTTAGTAGTAAAATAACTCTGTAGATTGACATCTCTAATTTTATTGATGTTGTTTCTCTTGAGTTTAAGGGCTAGGAGGAAGTATTTAAAGCCTCAAAATTAATTGTCCTTAATTATGCAGAGTGTTTTGTGACTATGCTGCACATATCCTTTTCATTCTACTGTGTATCTGGCAAGTTTTCAAAATGTCTTTCACTGTTTATTGTCTCATATGGAGTACTCTGGAATTTAGCTCTTTTGGGAGCCGAATGCAAGTTTGTTGTGATGTCCTAGTTGATCTTAAAAAAAAGTTTACTGTACATTAGTTTTATTTGTGCTGTATCCCAATGCGTTTTTTTTCTACAAAAAAAAAAAAAAAAAAAATATATATATATATATATATATATATATTCAATGGTGTCACCGGGTGTGGTGACAGCCGGTGTGCACCCTTCATATCCCAGCGCGCCGGGGGGTGCGTTTGTGGCAAAAGGGGGTATGGCCAAAACAAAGGGGCAGTGGCCTTGCAGGGTCGTCACCCCGGGGGATTGCCCAGCATCTCCGGAGATGCTGGGCTGTACTGGGCTGCCCCTGGTGACTGACTGCAGTGCTGTCGGCTCCTCTGCTGACAGGAGCCGAGTGCTGTAGCAGACTTTCACACTGCAGTGCTCGGCTCCTATCACTGTGGAGGAACCCACAGTGTGGTGTCACCCCTTCTAGGCGTCACACCCGGGTGCAGGCCGCACCCCCCACACCCGGCTTGTGACGCCACTGTATATATTTGAAATGTGCAATTCAATAGTGGACCAGAAAAAGTTGATTCGCATTTTCATAAAAAAAAAAAAATAATGGATCTAATTTTCTAAAATTATTTTCACAAGGCTTTCTCACCATTTCTCACTGCAGGTCCCCTGTAGTTACAGGGGCTCAAATAGAGTTAGACAAACAATTTTTATTCCTTTGCAAAAATTTTTTATTTACTGTGAATGCACAAAAAGTACACAGAACATATAAACGCATTGATCTAAAGCAGGGGTGGGGAACCTTTTTTCTACCAAGGGCCATTTGGATATTTATAAAATCCTTCGGGGGCCATACAAAAAATTATCAACTTAAATATTAGCCTGCCCCCAGTCAGTAGTTATGCCCCCAGTCACTTGTTATGCCCGATTAGATTTGCCCCCAGTCACCATTAGATATGTCCACTTTCAGTTGTTTTGGCCCATTAGATATGCCTCATTAGATATGCCCCCTGTAGTTATGCCCCATTGAATATGCCTCCTACTAGTGCCGCTTACACACACACACACACACACACACACACACACACACACACACACACACACACACATTAAAAGAAAGAAAAAAAAAACACAATGCTCACCAGCCCTGCTCCTGCTTCTGGACCGCTGCTCTCCCTCTCCTCGAAACTATGGGAGATGTCATGATGTCTCTCCCATAGTGCCGCACATGTACACTGCCTGAGCCAGAAGCTGGAGCTCAGGAGTGAGCTCCTGCCTCCGGCTGCTGCTGAGGAGCCGGGCACCTGCTGGTGGTAAAATCTCAGTGGGCGCTCTGCATCTCCTCTCATTTAGGTGAGCCTGGCCGGGCCGGATCAAGTGGCTTTAAGGGCCTTATACGGCCCTCGGGCCTGAGGTTCCCCACCCCTGATCTAAGGTGTGTAGGAACTTCCACACTCTGGATACAGTGTAAATATACTTACTGTATTCAGTTCTGAAATAATTTTACTGATTTCTTTCTTTGTTTAGAATATGTTAGAACAGTTATAAAAAAATAAGGCCAAAATAAGTTACCAAAACTACGTAGCTCAGAGTACGACCATAAGAAGTGCTTTCAGGGTCGGACTGGCCCACAGGAGAACAGGGGAAACCACCGGTAGGCCCCACTGTCTGTGGGCCCTCTTCCTCCTCTAGGTATTAGGTTCCAGACTCTATCCAGGTGCACTTGAGTTATGCATTATACATATGTTACATTATACATCGCAAGAATATGGTTTATTATATATTTACCAAGGGGAACAGAACATGTACTCTGTAATGGTTAACCAAACCTCTGTGGTGGCTGGCCACACCCCAGTGGAGCATGGCCACACCCTTAAGCATGGGCCCCTGAACAGCATCTCCCCTCGTGGGCCCTTCATGCCCCAGTCCGACACTGAGTGCTTTTACTACTTATACTTCTAGAGGTATGAAATGCCAACATTGTGATGTGAATTTAGACGATGCCGACATTCATCATGTTCAAAATGAGGAAATGTCAACATGTCAGAATGTCAAAATGTCATCCTGTTGGCTCAGCAGTGACTCACCCTTCATCTGGCAGCTGCAGCAGTTCCAGAGGCATCTTCTGGGTTCTGGCGTTCATGTGACTGACACTTCTGGGTCACACTTCCAATCCTCTGGTGTTCTGGTAAGTATTTCTCCTTTATTTTTACACATAGGGAGGGAGGGTACTGGTAAATACAGACAGGGAATTGTCATCTACATACAGACAGAGCTTCCGTTAACTTTGCTGGCTGAGGTGCACACGTGCTCTCCTGGCGTGACTAGGCGATCCATCCGCCTAGTCACGCCGAGAGTGTACAGAGCCGCTTCCCATTGCACTGAGATGCTCTCCATTCAAGTGAATGGGGAGCGTCTCCATCCGGGCACGCGTGCCCGACCAGTGGAGACGCACACAGTGACTAGGTGCGCCCAGGCGGGCACACCTAGTCACAGACACAACTAGCGCGGCTCCATCTGTAATTAAGTTGGAAGAAAAAATCTTGGGAACAAAACTGCTTGTCAACTTCTGTTAAATTGCCAGTTCTTTGATTTGTTAATCTCACCAACTAAATAGGTGAGTAAAGCAATGTGCCTAACCACACAGGGGTGTATCTTCCTATTGGCCAGGATGGCACTTGCCAGGGGCGCAGTCCAAGGGGGGGGGGGGGGGTAGTTATCACTGAGTACATCCCTTAGCAGTGCTCATCCACTGCCGGACCCTCAGAAGTGTATTGCACTCTGACACTCTCTGTGACTACAGTCACAGTGATGGTGAATATAGCTGGGGAGCGGGGCACTTCCAGGTATGGGGAGGGGCAAGGCACCTCCGCTTCCTCATCCGCTCCACTTCTCATTGGTCCCACGCGGTCTGTCGCCAAACACCAGCCACTAAAATCAGCACCAGTCAGCAGTGCAACATGAGCATACCTGTACATTTTCTGCGGTACCATAGCTGCACTGCATGGTCTATCCTGGCAGTCTGGATCACAGGTTACAAAGAGCTCTGTATGGAGAGGTATCTAGACCAGTGACTGAGTGTCCAGCTGAGTTGAAACTACAAGTCCCGACACACCTTGTCAACTGGATTTGCTAGGACATGTAGTGCCATCACACCTAGAGAGGGGTTTTTACCTGTATGTATGTGTGCATATGTCCCCTCAGCCATGGTGCAAGTAGAAATATTTTCTTAGTGGTACTGAGTAGCTAAAAATTGGCATGGCCCCATATTGTGAGGGGGCATGGTCACATGCTGTTAGTGGGAGTGGCTGCATGACACTAGCAGCGTGGCCACACGACAGCCTCTATTTTTTTGGGAATCTGGAGGCAAGGCTAAAAATATATAGCAATGCCTCTAGTATAATAGAAATATATAGTGATACCTCCAGTATAATAGAAATATATAGTAATGCCCCCAATTAAATAACAACATATAGTTATGCCTCCATTATAACAGGAAAATACAGCCACTGTCGCACTGACAAAGTGGGAGGAGCCGTCATGCTGCCAAGCACCATTGTCTTGTTGCTTTGTGGCACATTATAATTGTGGCAATGGCAAAGTATGTTGCAGGTGGTACTGCGTACCTGCTGCCAAATTCTTAAGGGTACTCTGTACCCGAGCGCACCCGCATACTTGCACTGCTGCCCCTCGGTGTCCCTGTCCACACCCTCCTTGTAATTCCCCCTCAGTGTCCCTGCCCGCACCATCTCTGTAACTGCCCCTTCAGTTACCCTGCCCATACACTCCTGTAATTCCCTTTCAGTGTCCCTGCCCACACCCTTCCCATAATTCCCTCTCAGTATCCCTGCCCGCACTCTCCCGTAATTCCCACTCAGTGTCCCTACCCGCACCCTTACCATAATTCCCCCTCAGTGTCCCTGCATGCACACTCCTCATAATTCCCGCTCAGTCTCCCTGCCTGCAACCTCCCTGTAATTCCATCTCAGTGTCCCTGCCCGCACCCTCCACGTAATTCCTCCTCAGTGTCCCTGCCTGCGCCCTCCCTGTAATTCTCCCTCAGTGTTCCTGACCTCAGCTTCCCTGTGACTCCCCCCCCTTAGTGTCCCTGCCCACACACTCCCGTAATTCCCTCTCAGTGTCCCTTCACGCACCCTCCCTGTAATTGCCCCTCAGTAGCCTTGACTTCAGCCTCCCTGTAGCCCCTCCCTCTCATTTTCCATACCCGAACTCTCCCTGTAATTCCCCCTTAGTGTCCCTAAACTCAGCCTCCCTGTAACTCCCCCCTCAGTGTCCCTGCACACACCCTCTTGTAATTCCACCTCAGTGTCCCTACCCATACCCTCCCCGTAATACCCCCTCAGTGTCCCTGCCTGCACACCCCTGTAATTCCCCCTCAGTGTCCCTGCCCACACCCTCCCTGTAATTGCTCCTCTGTGTCCCTGACCTCAGCCTCCCTGTAAGCCCTCCACCTCATTGTCCCTACCTGCACGCTCCCTGTAATTCTCCCTCAGTGTCCCTGACCTCGGCCTATCTGTAATTCCCCCCTCTGTGTCCCTGGGTGGGGGAGGTGGAAGGCGCCAATTCCTTACTTTGTCAGGGGTGCTCAGACCCCTAGATTCACCCCTGTACCCACAACCCCCTTTATTTCTCTTCAGCCAAAGCTACTGCCTCAGATACAGACAAATCACAGTCCCTGACAATTTCTGATTAGCCATTCCTTACCAATTGGAGTGGCTTTCTCATGCTCTAACTTAATAGAACTACTGTGGTTTTTCATGAATAATAAATTCCTTGGGAGTTTTTAAATAATGATTTTTTTTTTTTAAGTGCTTGTACTTTATTTTAGCAGTTGGTCCCACCATGCTCTGAATTACAGAGATATGCAGGATCTATTAGTTCTAGAAGTGCCAAATTGCTTTGGCACTTTTAGTTCTACTAGTGTCAGCATACACCAAGCAGTTTTCATCTGCAACCGTTTTTTCTGCCAACTTAAATATGTAGATGACAATTCCCAGAATTTATATACCCTCCCCTCCCTCCCTATGTGTAAGAGTGATGGAGAAATACTTACCAGAACACCACACGATTGGAGGTATAACCCAGAAGTGTCAGTCACATGAACGCCAAAACCCAGAAGAAGGGCCAACAGGATGACATTTTGACATTCTGACAGGTTGAAGCTTCCTCACTTTGAACATGATGAATGTTGACATGGGGCCTAATTCAGAAATTTAGCACATCTACAATCAGTCTTCAGACATATGGGGGGACACCCAGAACAGGGCTAATCTGCCCCGCATGTCAGGCCCAAACCCCTGCACTCAAGTACAAAAGCATCGCACAGTGGCGATGCTTTTGTACTTGAAGAGTAGGTCCCTGCCAGCGCAGCTCCTGCACTCTGGCAGGGAGCTACTCATTCCTGCCTGGGTCGCAGCAGCTACTTGTGATGTCACGCAGCCACCGCGGTCTGCCCTGCATTGCCCGGCTGCGCCCCCTAAATGGTGGCTAAATGCCACCGGGCCGCCCCCTCCCGCCCAGCAACCGCCTCTGCCTGTCAATCAGGCAGAGGCGATCGCAGGGCTAAGACAGCCATTGGCTGTCTGGCATGCGCTGGCTCGCTGTGGTGCCGGAGCATGCGCAGTTCAGACCTGATCGCTGCTGTGCGAAAACAGCGATTAGGTCTGAATTAGCCCCATGGTCATCATCCACATTATCACAATGTTGGCATTTCCTACACAACCCCTCTAGAAGTGTAAGTAGTAATGGAAATTTTTATGGTCGTACTCAGGGTTATGCAGTATTGGTAACTTATTTTGGGCTTGTTTATTGTAACTGTTCTAACATGTCCTAAACAAAGAAAGAAATCAATAAAATCATTTCAGAACTGAATAAAATAAATATATTTACACTGTATCCAGAGTGTGGAAGCTCCTACACACCTTGAGTCCATCTATAAAAGTTACGTTTTAACTGTATTTATACTGCAGGAGTGCCCCAACAAAGAGAGTTTTCTTTCTTCCTTATTTTTTAGCAGTTATGTTGGGTGCCATGTAATTAGTGATGTGCACCGGACATTTTTCGGGTTTTGTGTTTTGGTTTTGGATTCGGTTCCGCGGACGTGTTTTGGATTCGGACGCATTTTGGCAAAACCTCACCGAAAAATTTTTTGTCGGATTCGGGTGTGTTTTGGATTCGGGTGTTTTTTTCAAAAACCCCTAAAAAACAGCTTAAATCATAGAATTTGGGGGTCATTTTGATCCCATAGTATTATTAACCTCAATTACCATAATTTCCACTCATTTCCAGTCTATTCTGAACACCTCACACCTCACAATATTATTTTTAGTCCTACAATTTGCACCGAGTTCGCTGGATGGCTAAGCTAAGCGACCCAAGTGGCCGACACAAACACCTGGCCCATTTAGGAGTGGCACTGCAGTGTCAGGCAGGATGGCACTTCAAAAAAATAGTCCCCAAACAGCACATGATGCAAAGAAAAAAAGAGGCTCACCAAGGTGGCTGTTTGACTAAGCTAAGCGACACAAGTGGCCGACACAAACACCCTGCCCATCTAGGAGTGGCACTGCAGTGTCAATCAAGACAGGATGGCACTTCCAAAAAATTGTCCCCAAACAGCACATGATGCAAAGAAAAAAAGAGGCGCACCAAGGTGGCTGTGTGACTAAGCTAAGCGACACAAGTGGCCGACACAAACACCTGGCCCATCTAGGAGTGGCACTGCAGTGTCAATCAAGACAGGATGGCACTTCCAAAAAATTGTCCCCAAACAGCACATGATGCAAAGAAAAAAAGAGGCGCACCAAGGTGGCTGTGTGACTAAGCTAAGCGACACAAGTGGCCGACACAAACACCTGGCCCATCTAGGAGTGGCACTGCAGTGTCAGGCAGGATGGCACTTCCAAAAAATTGTCCCCAAACAGCACATGATGCATAGAAAAAAAGAGGCGCACCAAGGTGGCTGTTTGACTAAGCTAAGCGACACAAGTGGCCGACACAAACACCTGTCCCATCTAGGAGTGGCACTGCAGTGTCAATCAAAACAGGATGGCACTTCCAAAAAATTGTCCCCAAACAGCACATGATGCAAAGAAAAAAAGAGGCGCACCAAGGTGGCTGTTTGACTAAGCTAAGCGACACAAGTGGCCGACACAAACACCTGGCCCATCTAGGAGTGGCACTGCAGTGTCAATCAAGACAGGATGGCACTTCCAAAAAATTGTCCCCAAACAGCACATGATGCAAAGAAAAAAAGAGGCGCACCAAGGTGGCTGTGTGGCTAAGCTAAGCGACACAAGTGGCCGACACAAACACCTGGCCCATCTAGGAGTGGCACTGCAGTGTCAATCAAGACAGGATAGCACTTCCAAAAAATTGTCCCCAAACAGCACATGATGCAAAGAAAAAAATAGGCGCACCAAGGTGGCTGTGTGACTAAGCTAAGCGACACAAGTGGCCGACACAAACACCTGGCCCATCTAGGAGTGGCACTGCAGTGTCAATCAAGACAGGATGGCACTTCCAAAAAATTGTCCCCAAACATCACATGATGCAAAGAAAAATGAAAGAAAAAAGAGGTGCAAGATGGAATTGTCCTTGGGCCCTCCCACCCACCCTTATGTTGTATAAACAGTACATGCATACTTTAACGAACCCATCATTTCAGCGACAGGGTCTGCCACACGACTGTGACTGAAATTACTGGTTGGTTTGTGCCCCACCAAAAAAGAAGCAATCAATCTCTCCTTGCACAAACTGGCTCTACAGAGGCAAGATGTCCACCTCATCATCATCCTCCGATTCCTCACCCCTTTCACTGTGTACATCCCCCTCCTCACAGATTATTAATTCGTCCCCACTGGTATCCACCATCTCAGGTCCCCGTGTACTTTCTGGAGGCAATTGCTGCTGGTGAATGTCTCCACGGAGGAATTGATTATAATTCATTTTGATGAACATCATCTTCTCCACATTTTCTGGAAGTAACCTCGTACGCCGATTGCTGACAAGGTGAGCGGCTGCACTAAACACTCTTTCGGAGTACACACTGGAGGGAGGGCAACTTAAGTAGAATAAAGCCAGTTTGTGCAAGGGCCTCCAAATTGCCTCTTTTTCCTGCCAGTATACGTACGGACTGTCTGACATGCCTACTTGGATGCGGTCACTCATATAATCCTCCACCATTCTTTCCATGGTGAGAGAATCATATGCAGTGACAGTAGACGACATGTCAGTAATCATTGGCAGGTCCTTCAGTCCGGACCAGATGTCAGAACTCGCTCCAGACTGCCCTGCATCACCGCCAGCGGGTGGGCTCGGAAGTCTTAGCCTTTTCCTCGCACCCCCAGTTGCGGGAGAATGTGAAGGAGGAGATGTTGACGGGTCACGTTCCGCTTGACTTGACAATTTTCTAACCAGCAGGTCTTTGAACCTCTGCAGACTTGTGTCTGCCGGAAAGAGAGATACAACGTAGGTTTTAAATCTAGGATCGAGCACGGTGGCCAAAATGTAGTGCTCTGATTTCAACAGATTGACCACCCGTGAATCCTGGTTAAGCGAATTAAGGGCTCCATCTACAAGTCCCACATGCCTAGCGGAATCGCTCTGTTTTAGCTCCTCCTTCAATGTCTCCAGCTTCTTCTGCAAAAGCCTGATGAGGGGAATGACCTGACTCAGGCTGGCAGTGTCTGAACTGACTTCACGTGTGGCAAGTTCAAAGGGTTGCAGAACCTTGCACAACGTTGAAATCATTCTCCACTGCGCTTGAGTCAGGTGCATTCCCCCTCCTTTGCCTATATCGTGGGCAGATGTATAGGCTTGAATGGCCTTTTGCTGCTCCTCCATCCTCTGAAGCATATAGAGGGTTGAATTCCACCCTGTTACCACCTCTTGCTTCAGATGATGGCAGGGCAGGTTCAGGAATGTTTGGTGGTGCTCCAGTCTTCTGTACGCGGTGCCTGAATGCCGAAAGTGGCCCGCAATTCTTCGGGCCACCGACAGCATCTCTTGCATACCCCTGTCGTTTTTTAAATAATTCTGCACCACCAAATTCAATGTATGTGCAAAACATGGGACGTGCTGGAATTTGCCCACATGTAATGCACGCACAATATTGCTGGCGTTGTCCAATGTCACAAATCCCCATGAGAGTCCAATTGGGGTAAGCCATTCTGCGATGATCTTCCTCAGTTGCCGTAAGAGGTTGTCAGCTGTGTGCCTATTCTGGAAAGCGGTGATACAAAGCGTAGCCTGCCTAGGAACGAGTTGGCGTTTGCGAGATTCTGCTACTGGTGCCGCAGCTGCTATTCTTGCTGCGGGAGGCAATACATCTACCCAGTGGGCTGTCACAGTCATATAGTCCTGAGTCTGCCCTGCTCCACTTGTCCACATGTCCGTGGTTAAGTGGACATTGGGTACAACTGCATTTTTTAGGACACTGGTGAGTCTTTTTCTGAGGTCTGTGTACATTTTCGGTATCGCCTGCCTAGAGAAATGGAACCTAGATGGTATTTGGTACCGGGGACACAGTACCTCAATCAAGTATATAGTTGCCTCTGAATTAACGATGGATACCGGAACCACGTTTCTCAACGCCCAGGCTGCAAAGGCCTGAGTTATCTGCTTTGCAGCAGGATGACTGCTGTGATATTTCATCTTCCTCGCAAAGGACTGTTGGACAGTCAATTGCTTACTGGAAGTAGTACAAGTGGTCTTCCGACTTCCCCTCTTGGATGATGATCGACTCCCAGCAGCAACAACAGCAGCGCCAGCAGCAGTAGGCGTTACACTCAAGGATGCATCGGAGGAATCCCAGGCAGGAGAGGACTCGTCAGACTTGACAGTGACATAGCCTGCAGGACTATTGGCTTTCCTGGGTAAGGAGGAAATTGACACTGAGGGAGTTGGTGGTGTGGTTTGCAGGAGCTTGGTTACAAGAGGAAGGGATTAAGTGGTCAGTGGACTGCTTCCGCTGTCACCCAAAGTTTTTGAACTTGTCATTGACTTATGATGAATGCGCTGCAGGTGACGTATAAGGGAGGATGTTCCGAGGTGGTTAACGTCCTTACCCCTAATTATTACAGCTTGACAAAGGCAACACACGGCTTGACACCTGTAGTCCGCATTTGTGTTGAAATAATTCCACACCGAAGAGCTGATTTTTTTGTGTTTTGACCAGGCATGTCAATGGCCATATTCCTCCCACGGACAACAGGTGTCTCCCCGGGTGCCTGACTTAAACAAACCACCTCACCATCAGAATCCTCCTTGTCAATTTCCTCCCCAGCGCCAGCAACACCCATATCCTCATCCTGGTGTACTTCAACAGTGACATCTTCAATTTGACTATCAGGAACTGGACTGCGGGTGCTCCTTCCAGCACTTGCAGGGGGCGTGCAAATGGTGGAAGGCGCAAGCTCTTCCCGTCCAGTGTTGGGAAGGTCAGGCATCGCAACCGACACAATTGGACTCTCCTTGGGGATTTGTGATTTAGAAGAACGCACAGTTCTTTGCTGTGCTTTTGCCAGCTTAAGTCTTTTCTTTTTTCTAGCGAGAGGATGAGTGCTTCCATCCTCATGTAAAGCTGAACCACTAGCCATAAACATAGGCCAGGGCCTCAGCCATTCCTTGCCACTCCGTGTCGTAAATGGCATATTGGCAAGTTTACGCTTCTCCTCAGACGCTTTTAATTTTGATTTTTGGGTCATTTTACTGAACTTTTGTGTTTTGGATTGTACATGCTCTCTACTATGACATTGGGCATCGGCCTTGGCAGACGACGTTGATGGCATTTAATCGTCTCGGCCATGACTAGTGGCAGCAGCTTCAGCAAGAGGTGGAAGTGGATCTTGATCTTTCCCTTTAACCTCCACATTTTTGTTCTCCATTTTTTAATGTGTGGAATTATATGCCAGTATCAATAGCAATGGCCTACTACTATATTTACTGCGCAAAACTAAAATGCACCACAGGTATAGAATGTAGATTGATAGTATACTTAATGGATGACGACACAGAGGTAGGTACAGCAGTGTCCTACCGTACTACTATAAGTATATATAGTATACTGTTGGACACTGTCAGCAATCTGCAAAACTAAAATGCACCACAGGTATAGAATGTAGATGGATAGTATACTTAATGGATGACGAGTGACGACACAGAGGTAGGTACAACAGTGGCCTACCGTACTGCTATATATAGTATACTGGTGGACACTGTCAGCAAACTGCAAAACTAAAATGCACCACAGGTATAGAATGTAGATGGATAGTATACTTAATGGATGACGAGTGACGACACTGAGGTAGGTACAGCAGTGGCCTACCGTACTGCTATATATAGTATACTGGTGGACACTGTCAGCAAAATGCAAAACTAAAATGCACCACAGGTATAGAATGTAGATGGATAGTATACTTAATGGATGACGAGTGACGACACAGAGGTAGGTACAGCAGTGGTCTACCGTACTGCTATATATAGTATACTGGTGGACACTGTCAGCAAACTGCAAAACTAAAATGCACCACAGGTATAGAATGTAGATGGATAGTCTACTTAATGGATGACGAGTGACGACACAGAGGTAGGTACAGCAGTGGCCTACCGTACTGCTATATATAGTATACTGGTGGACACTGTGTCAGCATACTGCAAAACTAAAATGCACCACAGGTATAGAATGTAGATTAATAGTATACTTAATGGATGACGAGTGACGACACAGAGGTAGGTACAGCAGTGGCCTACCGTACTGCTATATATAGTAAACTGGTGGACACTGTCAGCAAACTGCAAAACTAAAATGCACCACAGGTATAGAATGTAGATGGATAGTATACTTAATGGATGATGAGTGATGACACAGAGGTAGATACAGCAGTGGCCTACCGTACTGCTATATATAGTATACTGGTGGACACTGTGTCAGCAAACTGCAAAACTAAAATGCACCACAGGTATAGAATGTAGATGGATAGTATACTTAATGGATGACGAGTGACGACACAGAGGTAGGTACAGCAGTGGCCTACCGTACTGCTATATATAGTATACTGGTGGACACTGTCAGCAAACTGCAAAACTAAAACGCACCACAGGTATAGAATGTAGATGGATAGTATACTTAATGGATGATGAGTGACGACACAGAGGTAGGTACAGCAGTGGCCTACCGTACTGCTATATATAGTATACTGGTGGACACTGTCAGCAAACTGCAAAACTAAAATGCACCACAGGTATAGAATGTAGATGGATAGTCTACTTAATGGATGACGAGTGACGACACAGAGGTAGGTACAGCAGTGGCCTACCGTACTGCTATATATAGTATACTGGTGGACACTGTGTCAGCATACTGCAAAACTAAAATGCACCACAGGTATAGAATGTAGATGAATAGTATACTTAATGGATGACGAGTGACGACACAGAGGTAGGTACAGCAGTGGCCTACCGTACTGCTATATATAGTAAACTGGTGGACACTGTCAGCAAACTGCAAAACTAAAATGCACCACAGGTATAGAATGTAGATGGATAGTATACTTAATGGATGATGAGTGATGACACAGAGGTAGGTACAGCAGTGGCCTACCGTACTGCTATATATAGTATACTGGTGGACACTGTGTCAGCAAACTGCAAAACTAAAATGCACCACAGGTATAGAATGTAGATGGATAGTATACTTAATGGATGACGAGTGACGACACAGAGGTAGGTACAGCAGTGGCCTACCGTACTGCTATATATAGTATACTGGTGGACACTGTCAGCAAACTGCAAAACTAAAATGCACCACAGGTATAGAATGTAGATGGATAGTATACTTAATGGATGATGAGTGACGACACAGAGGTAGGTACAGCAGTGGCCTACCGTACTGCTATATATAGTATACTGGTGGACACTGTCAGCAAACTGCAAAACTAAAATGCACCACAGGTAACGAATGTAGATGGATTGTATACTTAATGGATGACGAGTGACGACACAGAGGTAGGTACAGCAGTGGCCTACCGTACTGCTATATATAGTATACTGGTGGACACTGTAAGCAAACTGCAAAACTAAAATGCACCACAGGTATAGAATGTAGATGGATAGTATACTTAATGGATGATGAGTGACGACACAGAGGTAGGTACAGCAGTGGCCTACCGTACTGCTATATATAGTACACTGGTGGACACTGTCAGCAAACTGCAAAACTAAAATGCACCACAGGTAACGAATGTAGATGGATTGTATACTTAATGGATGACGAGTGACGACACAGAGGTAGGTACAGCAGTGGCCTACCGTACTGCTATATATAGTATACTGGTGGACACTGTCAGCAAACTGCAAAACTAAAATGCACCACAGGTATAGAATGTAGATGGATAGTATACTTAATGGATGATGAGTGACGACACAGAGGTAGGTACAGCAGTGGCCTACCGTACTGCTATATATAGTATACTGGTGGACACTGTCAGCAAACTGCAAAACTAAAATGTACCACAGGTATAGAATGTAGATGGATAGTATACTTAATGGATGACGAGTGACGACACAGAGGTAGGTACAGCAGTGGCCTACCGTACTGCTATATATAGTATACTGGTGGACACTGTCAGCAAACTGCAAAACTAAAATGCACCACAGGTATAGAATGTAGATGGATAGTATACTTAATGGATGACGAGTGACGACACAGAGGTAGGTACAGCAGTGGCCTACCGTACTGCTATATATAGTAAACTGGTGGACACTGTCAGCAAACTGCAAAACTAAAATGCACCACAGGTATAGATTGTAGATGGATAGTATACTTAATGGATGACGAGTGACGACACAGAGGTAGGTACAGCAGTGGCCTACCGTACTGCTATATATAGTATACTGGTGGACACTATCAGCAAACTGCAAAACTAAAATGCACCACAGGTATAGAATGTAGACGGATAGTATACTTAATGGATGACGAGTGACTACACAGAGGTAGGTACAGCAGTGGCCTACCGTACTGCTATATATAGTATACTGGTGGACACTGTGTCAGCAAACTGCAAAACTAAAATGCACCACAGGTATAGAATGTAGATGGATAGTATACTTAATGGATGACAAGTGACGACACAGAGGTAGGTACAGCAGTGGCCTACCGTACTGCTATTTATAGTATACTGGTGGACACTGTCAGCAAACTGCAAAACTAAAATGCACCACAGGTATAGAATGTAGATGGATAGTATACTTAATGGATGACGAGTGATGACACAGAGGTAGGTACAGCAGTGGCCTACCATACTGCTATATATAGTATACTGGTGGACACTGTGTCAGCAAACTGCAAAACTAAAATGCACCACAGGTATAGAATGTAGATGGATAGTCTACTTAATGGATGACGAGTGACGACACAGAGGTAGGTACAGCTGTGGCCTACCGTACTGCTATATATAGTATACTGGTGGACACTGTCAGCAAACTGCAAAACTAAAATGCACCACAGGTATAGAATGTATATGGATAGTATACTTAATGGATGACGAGTGACGACACAGAGGTAGGTACAGCAGTGGCCTACCGTACTGCTATATATAGTATACTGGTGGACACTGTGTCAGCAAACTGCAAAACTAAAATGCACCACAGGTATAGAATGTAGATGGATTTTATACTTAATGGATGACGAGTGATGACACAATGGTAGGTACAGCAGTGGCCTACCGTACTGCTATATATAGTATACTGGTGGACACTGTGTCAGCAAACTGCAAAACTAAAATGTACCACAGGTGTAGAATGTTGATGGATAGTATACTTAATGGATGACGAGTGACGACACAGAGGTAGGTACAGCAGTGGCCTACCGTACTGCTATATATAGTATAATGGTGGACACTGTGTCAGCAAACTGCAAAACTAAAATGCACCACAGGTATAGAATGTAGATGGATTTTATACTTAATGGATGACGAGTGACGACACAGAGGTAGGTACAGCAGTGGCCTACCGTACTGCTATATATAGTATACTGGTGGACACTGTGTCAGCAAACTGCAAAACTAAAATGCACCACAGGTATAGAATGTAGATGGATAGTATACTTAATGGATGACGAGTGATGACACAGAGGTAGGTACAGCAGTGGCCTACCGTACTGCTATATATAGAATACTGGTGGACACTGTCAGCAAACTGCAAAACTAAAATTTACCACAGGTATAGAATGTATATGGATAGTATACTTAATGGATGACGAGTGACGACACAGAGGTAGGTACAGCAGTGGCCTACCGTACTGCTATATATAGTATACTGGTGGACACTGTCAGCAAACTGCAAAACTAAAATGCACCACAGGTATAGAATGTAGATGGATTTTATACTTAATGGATGACGAGTGACGACACAGAGGTAGGTACAGCAGTGGCCTACCGTACTGCTATATATAGTATACTGGTGGACACTGTCAGCAAACTGCAAAACTAAAATGTACCACAGGTATGGAATGTAGATGGATAGTATACTTAATGGATGACGAGTGACGACACAGAGGTAGGTACAGCAGTGGCCTACCGTACTGCTATATATAGTATACTGGTGGACACTGTCAGCAAACTGCAAAACTAAAATGCACCACAGGTATAGAATGTAGATGGAAAGTCTACTTAATGGATGACGAGTGACGACACAGAGGTAGGTACAGCAGTGGCCTACCGTACTGCTATATATAGTATACTGGTGGACACTGTGTCAGCAAACTGCAAAACTAAAATGCACCACAGGTATAGAATGTAGATGGATTTTATACTTAATGGATGACGAGTGATGACACAATGGTAGGTACAGCAGTGGCCTACCGTACTGCTATATATAGTATACTGGTGGACACTGTGTCAGCAAACTGCAAAACTAAAATGCACCACAGGTATAGAATGTAGATGGATAGTATACTTAATGGATGACGAGTGATGACACAGAGGTAGGTACAGCAGTGGCCTACCGTACTGCTATAGATAGTATACTGGTGGACACTGTCAGCAAACTGCAAAACTAAAATTTACCACAGGTATAGAATGTATATGGATAGTATACTTAATGGATGACGAGTGACGACACAGAGGTAGGTACAGCAGTGGCCTACCGTACTGCTATATATAGTATACTGGTGGACACTGTGTCAGCAAACTGCAAAACTAAAATGCACCACAGGTATAGAATGTAGATGGATAGTATACTTAATGGATGATGAGTGACGACACAGAGGTAGGTACAGCAGTGGCCTACCGTACTGCTATATATAGTATACTGATGGACACTGTCAGCAAACTGCAAAACTAAAATGTACCACAGGTGTAGAATGTTGATGGATAGTATACTTAATGGATGACGAGTGACGACACAGAGGTAGGTACAGCAGTGGCCTACCGTACTGCTATATATAGTATACTGGTGGACACTGTGTCAGCAAACTGCAAAACTAAAATGCACCACAGGTATAGAATGTAGATGGATTTTATACTTAATGGATGACGAGTGACGACACAGAGGTAGGTACAGCAGTGGCCTACCGTACTGCTATATATAGTATACTGGTGGACACTGTGTCAGCAAACTGCAAAACTAAAATGCACCACAGGTATAGAATGTATATGGATAGTATACTTAATGGATGACGAGTGATGACACAGAGGTAGGTACAGCAGTGGCCTACCGTACTGCTATATATAGAATACTGGTGGACACTGTCAGCAAACTGCAAAACTAAAATTTACCACAGGTATAGAATGTATATGGATAGTATACTTAATGGATGACGAGTGACGACACAGAGGTAGGTACAGCAGTGGCCTACCGTACTGCTATATATAGTATACTGGTGGACACTGTCAGCAAACTGCAAAACTAAAATGCACCACAGGTATAGAATGTAGATGGATTTTATACTTAATGGATGACGAGTGACGACACAGAGGTAGGTACAGCAGTGGCCTACCGTACTGCTATATATAGTATACTGGTGGACACTGTCAGCAAACTGCAAAACTAAAATGTACCACAGGTATGGAATGTAGATGGATAGTATACTTAATGGATGACGAGTGACGACACAGAGGTAGGTACAGCAGTGGCCTACCGTACTGCTATATATAGTATACTGGTGGACACTGTCAGCAAACTGCAAAACTAAAATGCACCACAGGTATAGAATGTAGATGGAAAGTCTACTTAATGGATGACGAGTGACGACACAGAGGTAGGTACAGCAGTGGCCTACCGTACTGCTATATATAGTATACTGGTGGACACTGTGTCAGCAAACTGCAAAACTAAAATGCACCACAGGTATAGAATGTAGATGAATAGTATACTTAATGGATGACGAGTGACGACACAGAGGTAGGTACAGCAGTGGTCTACCGTACTGCTATATATAGTATACTGGTGGACACTGTCAGCAAACTGCAAAACTAAAATGCACCACAGGTATAGAATGTAGATGGATAGTATACTTAATGGATGATGAGTGACGACACAGAGGTAGGTACAGCAGTGGCCTACCGTACTGCTATATATAGTATACTGGTGGACACTGTCAGCAAACTGCAAAACTAAAATGCACCACAGGTATAGAATGTAGATGGATAGTCTACTTAATGGATGACGAGTGACGACACAGAGGTAGGTACAGCTGTGGCCTACCGTACTGCTATATATAGTATACTGGTGGACACTGTCAGCAAACTGCAAAACTAAAATGCACCACAGGTATAGAATGTATATGGATAGTATACTTAATGGATGACGAGTGACGACACAGAGGTAGGTACAGCAGTGGCCTACTGTACTGCTATATATAGTATACTGGTGGACACTGTCAGCAAACTGCAAAACTAAAATGCACCACAGGTATAGAATGTAGATGGATAGTATACTTAATGGATGACGAGTGACGACACAGAGGTAGGTACAGCAGTGGCCTACCGTACTGCTATATATAGTATACTGGTGGACACTGTCAGCAAACTGCAAAACTAAAATGCACCACAGGTATAGATTGTAGATGGATAGTATACTTAATGGATGACGAGTGATGACACAGAGGTAGGTACAGCAGTGGCCTACCGTACTGCTATATATAGTATACTGGTGGACACTGTCAGCAAACTGCAAAACTAAAATGCACCACAGGTATAGAATGTAGATGGATAGTATACTTAATGGATGACGAGTGACTACACAGAGGTAGGTACAGCAGTGGCCTACCGTACTGCTATATATAGTATACTAGTGGACACTGTGTCAGCAAACTGCAAAACTAAAATGCACCACAGGTATAGAATGTAGATGGATAGTATACTTAATGGATGACGAGTGACGACACAGAGGTAGGTACAGCAGTGGCCTACCGTACTGCTATATATAGTATACTGGTGGACACTGTCAGCAAAATGCAAAACTAAAATGTACCACAGGTGTAGAATGTTGATGGATAGTATACTTAATGGATGACGAGTGACGACACAGAGGTAGGTACAGCAGTGGCCTACCATACTGCTATATATAGTATACTGGTGGACACTGTGTCAGCAAACTGCAAAACTAAAATGCACCACAGGTATAGAATGTAGATGGATTTTATACTTAATGGATGACGAGTGACGACACAGAGGTAGGTACAGCAGTGGCCTACCGTACTGCTATATATAGTATACTGGTGGACACTGTGTCAGCAAACTGCAAAACTAAAATGCACCACAGGTATAGAATGTAGATGGATAGTATACTTAATGGATGACGAGTGATGACACAGAGGTAGGTACAGCAGTGGCCTACCGTACTGCTATATATAGAATACTGGTGGACACTGTCAGCAAACTGCAAAACTAAAATTTACCACAGGTATAGAATGTATATGGATAGTATACTTAATGGATGACGAGTGACGACACAGAGGTAGGTACAGCAGTGGCCTACCGTACTGCTATATATAGTATACTGGTGGACACTGTCAGCAAACTGCAAAACTAAAATGCACCACAGGTATAGAATGTAGATGGATTTTATACTTAATGGATGACGAGTGACGACACAGAGGTAGGTACAGCAGTGGCCTACCGTACTGCTATATATAGTATACTGGTGGACACTGTCAGCAAACTGCAAAACTAAAATGTACCACAGGTATGGAATGTAGATGGATAGTATACTTAATGGATGACGAGTGACGACACAGAGGTAGGTACAGCAGTGGCCTACCGTACTGCTATATATAGTATACTGGTGGACACTGTCAGCAAACTGCAAAACTAAAATGCACCACAGGTATAGAATGTAGATGGAAAGTCTACTTAATGGATGACGAGTGACGACACAGAGGTAGGTACAGCAGTGGCCTACCGTACTGCTATATATAGTATACTGGTGGACACTGTGTCAGCAAACTGAAAAACTAAAATGCACCACAGGTATAGAATGTAGATGAATAGTATACTTAATGGATGACGAGTGACGACACAGAGGTAGGTACAGCAGTGGTCTACCGTACTGCTATATATAGTATACTGGTGGACACTGTCAGCAAACTGCAAAACTAAAATGCACCACAGGTATAGAATGTAGATGGATAGTATACTTAATGGATGATGAGTGACGACACAGAGGTAGGTACAGCAGTGGCCTACCGTACTGCTATATAAAGTATACTGGTGGACACTGTCAGCAAACTGCAAAACTAAAATGCACCACAGGTATAGAATGTAGATGGATAGTATACTTAATGGATGACGAGTGACGACACAGAGGTAGGTACAGCAGTGGCCTACCGTACTGCTATATATAGTATACTGGTGGACACTGTGTCAGCAAACTGCAAAACTAAAATGCACCACAGGTATAGAATGTAGATGGATAGTATACTTAATGGATGACGAGTGACGACACAGAGGTAGGTACAGCAGTGGCCTACCGTACTGCTATATATAGTATACTGGTGGACACTGTCAGCAAACTGCAAAACTAAAATGCACCACAGGTATAGAATGTAGATGGATAGTATATTTAATGGATGATGAGTGACGACACAGAGGTAGGTACAGCAGTGGCCTACCGTACTGCTATATATAGTATACTGGTGGACACTGTCAGCAAACTGCAAAACTAAAATGCACCACAGGTATAGAATGTAGATGGATAGTATACTTAATGGGTGACGAGTGACGACACAGAGGTAGGTACAGCAGTGGCCTACCGTACTGCTATATATAGTATACTGGTGGACACTGTGTCAGCAAACTGCAAAACTAAAATGCACCACAGGTATAGAATGTAGATGGATAGTCTACTTAATGGATGACGAGTGACGACACAGAGGTAGGTACAGCTGTGGCCTACCGTACTGCTATATATAGTATACTGGTGGACACTGTCAGCAAACTGCAAAACTAAAATGCACCATAGGTATAGAATGTATATGGATAGTATACTTAATGGATGACGAGTGACGACACAGAGGTAGGTACAGCAGTGGCCTACTGTACTGCTATATATAGTATACTGGTGGACACTGTCAGCAAACTGCAAAACTAAAATGCACCACAGGTATAGAATGTAGATGGATAGTATACTTAATGGATGACGAGTGACGACACAGAGGTAGGTACAGCAGTGGCCTACCGTACTGCTATATATAGTATACTGGTGGACACTGTCAGCAAACTGCAAAACTAAAATGCACCACAGGTATAGATTGTAGATGGATAGTATACTTAATGGATGACGAGTGACGACACAGAGGTAGGTACAGCAGTGGCCTACCGTACTGCTATATATAGTATACTGGTGGACACTGTCAGCAAACTGCAAAACTAAAATGCACCACAGGTATAGAATGTAGATGGATAGTATACTTAATGGATGACGAGTGACTACACAGAGGTAGGTACAGCAGTGGCCTACCGTACTGCTATATATAGTATACTAGTGGACACTGTGTCAGCAAACTGCAAAACTAAAATGCACCACAGGTATAGAATGTAGATGGATAGTATACTTAATGGATGACGAGTGACGACACAGAGGTAGGTACAGCAGTGGCCTACCGTACTGCTATATATAGTATACTGGTGGACACTGTCAGCAAACTGCATAGCTAAAATGCACCACAGGTATAGAATGTAGATGGATAGTATACTTAATGGATGACGAGTGACGACACAGAGGTAGGTACAGCAGTGGCCTACCGTACTGCTATATATAGTATACTGGTGGACACTGTGTCAGCAAACTGCAAAACTAAAATGCACCACAGGTATAGAATGTAGATGGATAGTCTACTTAATGAATGACGAGTGACGATACAGAGGTAGGTACAGCAGTGGCCTACCGTACTGCTATATATAGTATACTGGTGGACACTGTGTCAGCAAACTGCAAAACTAAAATGCACCACAGGTATAGAATGTAGATGGATTTTATACTTAATGGATGACGAGTGACGACACAGAGGTAGGTACAGCAGTGGCCTACCGTAATGCTATATATAGTATACTGGTGGACACTGTGTCAGCAAACTGCAAAACTAAAATGCACCACAGGTATAGAATGTAGATGGATAGTATACTTAATGGATGACGAGTGATGACACAGAGGTAGGTACAGCAGTGGCCTACCATACTGCTATATATAGTATACTGGTGGACACTGTCAGCAAACTGCAAAACTAAAATTTACCACAGGTATAGAATGTATATGGATAGTATACTTAATGGATGACGAGTGACGACATAGAGGTAGGTACAGCAGTGGCCTACCGTACTGCTATATATAGTATACTGGTGGACACTGTGTCAGCAAACTGCAAAACTAAAATGCACCACAGGTATAGAATGTAGATGGATTTTATACTTAATGGATGACGAGTGACGACACAGAGGTAGGTACAGCAGTGGCGTACCGTACTGCTATATATAGTATACTGGTGGACACTGTCAGCAAACTGCAAAACTAAAATGTACCACAGGTATTGAATGTTGATGGATAGTATACTTAATGGATGACGAGTGACGACACAGAGGTAGGTACAGCAGTGGCCTACCGTACTGCTATATATAGTATACTCGTGGACACTGTCAGCAAACTACAAAACTAAAATGCACCACAGGTATAGAATGTAGATGGATAGTATACTTAATGGATGACGAGTGACGACACAGAGGTAGTTACAGCAGTGGCCTACCGTACTGTTATATATAGTATACTGGTGGACACTGTGTCAGCAAACTGCAAAACTAAAATGCACCACAGGTATAGAATGTAGATGGATAGTATACTTAATGGATGACGAGTGACGACACAGAGGTAGGTACAGCAGTGGCCTACCGTACTGCTATATATAGTATACTGGTGGACACTGTCAGCAAACTGCAAAACTAAAATGCACCACAGGTATAGAATGTAGATGGATAGTATATTTAATGGATGATGAGTGACGACACAGAGGTAGGTACAGCAGTGGCCTACCGTACTGCTATATATAGTATACTGGTGGACACTGTGTCAGCAAACTGCAAAACTAAAATGCACCACAGGTATAGAATGTAGATGGATAGTATACTTAATGGATGACGAGTGACGACACAGAGGTATGTACAGCAGTGGCCTACCGTACTGCTATATATAGTATACTGGTGGACACTGTGTCAGCAAACTGCAAAACTAAAATGCACCACAGGTATAGAATGTAGATGGATAGTCTACTTAATGGATGACGAGTGACGACACAGAGGTAGGTACAGCTGTGGCCTACCGTACTGCTATATATAGTATACTGGTGGACACTGTCAGCAAACTGCAAAACTAAAATGCACCACAGGTATAGAATGTATATGGATAGTATACTTAATGGATGACGAGTGACGACACAGAGGTAGGTACAGCAGTGGCCTACTGTACTGCTATATATAGTATACTGGTGGACACTGTCAGCAAACTGCAAAACTAAAATGCACCACAGGTATAGAATGTAGATGGATAGTATACTTAATGGATGACGAGTGACGACACAGAGGTAGGTACAGCAGTGGCCTACCGTACTGCTATATATAGTATACTGGTGGACACTGTCAGCAAACTGCAAAACTAAAATGCACCACAGGTATAGATTGTAGACGGATAGTATACTTAATGGATGACGAGTGACGACACAGAGGTAGGTACAGCAGTAGCCTACCGTACTGCTATATATAGTATACTGGTGGACACTGTCAGCAAACTGCAAAACTAAAATGCACCACAGGTTTAGAATGTAGATGGATAGTATACTTAATGGATGACGAGTGACTACACAGAGGTAGGTACAGCAGTGGCCTACCGTACTGCTATATATAGTATACTGGTGGACACTGTGTCAGCAAACTGCAAAACTAAAATGCACCACAGGTATAGAATGTAGATGGATAGTATACTTAATGGATGACGAGTGACGACACAGAGGTAGGTACAGCAGTGGCCTACCGTACTGCTATATATAGTATACTGGTGGACACTGTCAGCAAACTGCAAAACTAAAATGCACCACAGGTTTAGAATGTAGATGGATAGTATACTTAATGGATGACGAGTGACGACACAGAGGTAGGTACAGCAGTGGCCTACCGTACTGCTATATATAGTATACTGGTGGACACTGTGTCAGCAAACTGCAAAACTAAAATGCACCACAGGTATAGAATGTAGATGGATAGTCTACTTAATGGATGACGAGTGACGATACAGAGGTAGGTACAGCAGTGGCCTACCATACTGCTATATATAGTATACTAGTGGACACTGTCAGCAAACTGCAAAACTAAAATGCACCACAGGTATAGAATGTAGATGGATTTTATACTTAATGGATGACGAGTGACGACACAGAGGTAGGTACAGCGGTGGCCTACCATACTGCTATATATAGTATACTGGTGGACACTGTCAGCAAACTGCAAAACTAAAATTTACCACAGGTATAGAATGTATATGGATAGTATACTTAATGGATGACGAGTGACGACACAGAGGTAGGTACAGCAGTGGCCTACCGTACTGCTATATATAGTATACTGGTGGACACTGTGTCAGCAAACTGCAAAACTAAAATGCACCACAGGTATAGAATGTAGATGGATAGTATACTTAATGGATGATGAGTGATGACACAGAGGTAGGTACAGCAGTGGCCTACCGTACTGCTATATATAGTATACTGGTGGACACTGTCAGCAAACTGCAAAACTAAAATTTACCACAGGTATAGAATGTATATGGATAGTGTACTTAATGGATGACGAGCGACGACACAGAGGTAGGTACAGCAGTGGCCTACCGTACTGCTATATATAGTATACTGGTGGACACTGTGTCAGCAAACTGCAAAACTAAAATGCACAACAGGTATAGAATGTAGATGGATAGTCTACTTAATGGATGACGAGTGACGACACAGAGGTAGGTACAGCAGTGGCCTACCGTACTGCTATATATAGTATACTGGTGGACACTGTGTCAGCAAACTGCAAAACTAAAATGCACCACAGGTATAGAATGTAGATGAATAGTATACTTAATTGATGACGAGTGACGACACAGAGGTAGGTACAGCAGTGGTCTACCGTACTGCTATATATAGTATACTAGTGGACACTGTCAGCAAACTGCAAAACTAAAATGCACCACAGGTATAGAATGTAGATGGATAGTATACTTAATGGATGATGAGTGACGACACAGAGGTAGGTACAGCAGTGGCCTACCGTACTGCTATATATAGTATACTGGTGGACACTGTCAGCAAACTGCAAAACTAAAAGGCACCACAGCTATAGAATGTAGATGGATAGTATACTTAATGGATGACGAGTGACGACACAGAGGTAGGTACAGCAGTGGCCTACCGTACTGCTATATATAGTATACTGGTGGACACTGTGTCAGCAAACTGCAAAACTAAAATGCACCACAGGTATAGAATGTAGATGGATAGTATACTTAATGGATGACGAGTGACGACACAGAGGTAGGTACAGCAGTGGCCTACCGTACTGCTATATATAGTATACTGGTGGACACTGTCAGCAAACTGCAAAACTAAAATGCACCACAGGTATAGAATGTAGATGGATAGTATACTTAATGGATGATGAGTGACGACACAGAGGTAGGTACAGCAGTGGCCTACCGTACTGCTATATATAGTATACTGGTGGACACTGTGTCAGAAAACTGCAAAACTAAAATGCACCACAGGTATAGAATGTAGATGGATAGTATACTTAATGGATGACGAGTGACGACACAGAGGTAGGTACAGCAGTGGCCTACCGTACTGCTATATATAGTATACTGGTGGACACTGTCAGCAAACTGCAAAACTAAAATGCACCACAGGTATAGAATGTAGATGGATAGTATACTTAATGGATGACGAGTGACGACACAGAGGTAGGTACAGCAGTGGCCTACCGTACTGCTATATATAGTATACTGGTGGACACTGTGTCAGCAAACTGCAAAACTAAAATGCACCACAGGTATAGAATGTAGATGGATAGTCTACTTAATGAATGACGAGTGACGATACAGAGGTAGGTACAGCAGTGGCCTACCGTACTGCTATATATAGTATACTGGTGGACACTGTGTCAGCAAACTGCAAAACTAAAATGCACCACAGGTATAGAATGTAGATGGATTTTATACTTAATGGATGACGAGTGACGACACAGAGGTAGGTACAGCAGTGGCCTACCGTAATGCTATATATAGTATACTGGTGGACACTGTGTCAGCAAACTGCAAAACTAAAATGCACCACAGGTATAGAATGTAGATGGATAGTATACTTAATGGATGACGAGTGATGACACAGAGGTAGGTACAGCAGTGGCCTACCATACTGCTATATATAGTATACTGGTGGACACTGTCAGCAAACTGCAAAACTAAAATTTACCACAGGTATAGAATGTATATGGATAGTATACTTAATGGATGACGAGTGACGACACAGAGGTAGGTACAGCAGTGGCCTACCGTACTGCTATATATAGTATACTGGTGGACACTGTGTCAGCAAACTGCAAAACTAAAATGCACCACAGGTATAGAATGTAGATGGATTTTATTCTTAATGGATGACGAGTGACGACACAGAGGTAGGTACAGCAGTGGCGTACCGTACTGCTATATATAGTATACTGGTGGACACTGTCAGCAAACTGCAAAACTAAAATGTACCACAGGTATAGAATGTTGATGGATAGTATACTTAATGGATGACGAGTGACGACACAGAGGTAGGTACAGCAGTGGCCTACCGTACTGCTATATATAGTATACTCGTGGACACTGTCAGCAAACTACAAAACTAAAATGCACCACAGGTATAGAATGTAGATGGATAGTATACTTAATGGATGACGAGTGACGACACAGAGGTAGGTACAGCAGTGGCCTACCGTACTGTTATATATAGTATACTGGTGGACACTGTGTCAGCAAACTGCAAAACTAAAATGCACCACAGGTATAGAATGTAGATGGATAGTATACTTAATGGATGACGAGTGACGACACAGAGGTAGGTACAGCAGTGGCCTACCGTACTGCTATATATAGTATACTGGTGGACACTGTCAGCAAACTGCAAAACTAAAATGCACCACAGGTATAGAATGTAGATGGATAGTATATTTAATGGATGATGAGTGACGACACAGAGGTAGGTACAGCAGTGGCCTACCGTACTGCTATATATAGTATACTGGTGGACACTGTGTCAGCAAACTGCAAAACTAAAATGCACCACAGGTATAGAATGTAGATGGATAGTATACTTAATGGACGACGAGTGACGACACAGAGGTATGTACAGCAGTGGCCTACCGTACTGCTATATATAGTATACTGGTGGACACTGTGTCAGCAAACTGCAAAACTAAAATGCACCACAGGTATAGAATGTAGATGGATAGTCTACTTAATGGATGACGAGTGACGACACAGAGGTAGGTACAGCTGTGGCCTACCGTACTGCTATATATAGTATACTGGTGGACACTGTGTCAGCAAACTGCAAAACTAAAATGCACCACAGGTATAGAATGTAGATGGATAGTCTACTTAATGGATGACGAGTGACGACACAGAGGTAGGTACAGCTGTGGCCTACCGTACTGCTATATATAGTATACTGGTGGACACTGTCAGCAAACTGCAAAACTAAAATGCACCACAGGTATAGAATGTATATGGATAGTATACTTAATGGATGACGAGTGACGACACAGAGGTAGGTACAGCAGTGGCCTACTGTACTGCTATATATAGTATACTGGTGGACACTGTCAGCAAACTGCAAAACTAAAATGCACCACAGGTATAGAATGTAGATGGATAGTATAATTAATGGATGACGAGTGACGACACAGAGGTAGGTACAGCAGTGGCCTACCGTACTGCTATATATAGTATACTGGTGGACACTGTCAGCAAACTGCAAAACTAAAATGCACCACAGGTATAGATTGTAGACGGATAGTATACTTAATGGATGACGAGTGACGATACAGAGGTAGGTACAGCAGTAGCCTACCGTACTGCTATATATAGTATACTGGTGGACACTGTCAGCAAACTGCAAAACTAAAATGCACCACAGGTTTAGAATGTAGATGGATAGTATACTTAATGGATGACGAGTGACTACACAGAGGTAGGTACAGCAGTGGCCTACCGTACTGCTATATATAGTATACTGGTGGACACTGTGTCAGCAAACTGCAAAACTAAAATGCACCACAGGTATAGAATGTAGATGGATAGTATACTTAATGGATGACGAGTGACGACACAGAGGTAGGTACAGCAGTGGCCTACCGTACTGCTATATATAGTATACTGGTGGACACTGTCAGCAAACTGCAAAACTAAAATGCACTACAGGTTTAGAATGTAGATGGATAGTATACTTAATGGATGACGAGTGACGACACAGAGGTAGGTACAGCAGTGGCCTACCGTACTGCTATATATAGTATACTGGTGGACACTGTGTCAGCAAACTGCAAAACTAAAATGCACCACAGGTATAGAATGTAGATGGATAGTCTACTTAATGGATGACGAGTGACGATACAGAGGTAGGTACAGCAGTGGCCTACCATACTGCTATATATAGTATACTAGTGGACACTGTCAGCAAACTGCAAAACTAAAATGCACCACAGGTATAGAATGTAGATGGATTTTATACTTAATGGATGACGAGTGACGACACAGAGGTAGGTACAGCGGTGGCCTACCATACTGCTATATATAGTATACTGGTGGACACTGTCAGCAAACTGCAAAACTAAAATTTACCACAGGTATAGAATGTATATGGATAGTATACTTAATGGATGACGAGTGACGACACAGAGGTAGGTACAGCAGTGGCCTACCGTACTGCTATATATAGTATACTGGTGGACACTGTGTCAGCAAACTGCAAAACTAAAATGCACCACAGGTATAGAATGTAGATGGATTTTATACTTAATGGATGACGAGTGACGACACAGAGGTAGGTACAGCAGTGGCCTACCGTACTGCTATATATAGTATACTGGTGGACACTGTGTCAGCAAACTGCAAAACTAAAATGCACCACAGGTATAGAATGTAGATGGATAGTATACTTAATGGATGATGAGTGATGACACAGAGGTAGGTACAGCAGTGGCCTACCGTACTGCTATATATAGTATACTGGTGGACACTGTCAGCAAACTGCAAAACTAAAATTTACCACAGGTATAGAATGTATATGGATAGTGTACTTAATGGATGACGAGCGACGACACAGAGGTAGGTACAGCAGTGGCCTACCGTACTGCTATATATAGTATACTGGTGGACACTGTGTCAGCAAACTGCAAAACTAAAATGCACAACAGGTATAGAATGTAGATGGATAGTCTACTTAATGGATGACGAGTGACGACACAGAGGTAGGTACAGCAGTGGCCTACCGTACTGCTATATATAGTATACTGGTGGACACTGTGTCAGCAAACTGCAAAACTAAAATGCACCACAGGTATAGAATGTAGATGAATAGTATACTTAATTGATGACGAGTGACGACACAGAGGTAGGTACAGCAGTGGTCTACCGTACTGCTATATATAGTATACTGGTGGACACTGTCAGCAAACTGCAAAACTAAAATGCACCACAGGTATAGAATGTAGATGGATAGTATACTTAATGGATGATGAGTGACGACACAGAGGTAGGTACAGCAGTGGCCTACCGTACTGCTATATATAGTATACTGGTGGACACTGTCAGCAAACTGCAAAACTAAAAGGCACCACAGCTATAGAATGTAGATGGATAGTATACTTAATGGATGACGAGTGACGACACAGAGGTAGGTACAGCAGTGGCCTACCGTACTGCTATATATAGTATACTGGTGGACACTGTCAGCAAACTGCAAAACTAAAATGCACCACAGGTATAGAATGTAGATGGATAGTATACTTAATGGATGATGAGTGACGACACAGAGGTAGGTACAGCAGTGGCCTACCGTACTGCTATATATAGTATACTGGTGGACACTGTGTCAGAAAACTGCAAAACTAAAATGCACCACAGGTATAGAATGTAGATGGATAGTATACTTAATGGATGACGAGTGACGACACAGAGGTAGGTACAGCAGTGGCCTACCGTACTGCTATATATAGTATACTGGTGGACACTGTCAGCAAACTGCAAAACTAAAATGCACCACAGGTATAGAATGTAGATGGATAGTATACTTAATGGATGACAAGTGACGACACAGAGGTAGGTACAGCAGTGGCCTACCGTACTTTTACATATAGTATACTGGTGGACACTGTGTCAGCAAACTGCAAAACTAAAATGCACCACAGGTATAGAATGTATATGGATAGTATACTTAATGGATGACGAGTGACGACACAGAGGTAGGTACAGCAGTGGCCTACCGTACTGCTATATATAGTATACTGGTGGACACTGTGTCAGCAAACTGCAAAACTAAAATGCACCACAGGTATATAATGTAGATGGATAGTATACTTAATGGATGACGAGTGACGACACAGAGGTAGGTACAGTAGTGGCCTACCGTACTGCTATATATAGTATACTGGTGGACACTGTCAGCAAACTGCAAAACTAAAATGCACCACAGGTATAGAATGTAGATGGATAGTATACTTAATGGATGACGAGTGACGACACAGAGGTAGGTACAGCAGTGGCCTACCGTACTGCTATATATAGTATACTGGTGGACACTGTGTCAGCAAACTGCAAAACTAAAATGCACCACAGGTATAGAATGTAGATGGATAGTCTACTTAATGGATGACGAGTGACGACACAGAGGTAGGTACAGCTGTGGCCTACCGTACTGCTATATATAGTATACTGGTGGACACTGTCAGCAAACTGCAAAACTAAAATGCACCACAGGTATAGAATGTATATGGATAGTATACTTAATGGATGCTGAGTGACGACACAGAGGTAGGTACAGCAGTGGCCTACCGTACTGCTATATATAGTATACTGGTGGACACTGTGTCAGCAAACTGCAAAACTAAAATGCACCACAGGTATAGAGTGTAGATGGATAGTATACTTAATGGATGACGAGTGACGACACAGAGGTAGGTACAGCAGTGGCCTACCGTACTGCTATATATAGTATACAGGTGGACACTGTCAGCAAACTGCAAAACTAAAATGCACCACAAGTATAGAATGTAGATGGATAGTATACTTAATGGATGACGAGTGACGACACAGAGGTAGGTACAGCAGTGGCCTACCGTACTGCTATATATAGTATACTGGTGGACACTGTGTCAGCAAACTGCAAAACTAAAATGCACCACAGGTATAGAATGTAGATGGATAGTCTACTTAATGGATGACGAGTGACGACACAGAGGTAGGTACAGCTGTGGCCTACCGTACTGCTGTATATAGTATACTGGTGGACACTGTCAGCAAACTGCAAAACTAAAATGCACCACAGGTATAGAATGTATATGGATAGTATACTTAATGGATGACGAGTGACGGCACAGAGGTAGGTACAGCAGTGGCCTACCGTACTGCTATATATAGTATACTGGTGGACACTGTGTCAGCAAACTGCAAAACTAAAATGCACCACAGGTATAGAATGTAGATGGATAGTATACTTAATGGATGACGAGAGACGACACAGAGGTAGGTACAGCAGTGGCCTACCGTACTGCTATATATAGTATACTGGTGGACACTGTGTCAGCAAACTGCAAAACTAAAATGCACCACAGGTATAGAATGTAGATGGATAGTATACTTAATGGATGACGAGTGATGACACAGAGGTAGGTACAGCAGTGGCCTACCGTACTGCTATATATAGTATACTGGTGGACACTGTCAGCAAACTGCAAAACTAAAATTTACCACAGGTATAGAATGTATATGGATAGTATACTTAATGGATGACGAGTGATGACACAGAGGTAGGTACAGCAGTGGCCTACCGTACTGCTATATATAGTATACTGGTGGACCCTGTGTCAGCAAACTGCAAAACTAAAATGCACCACAGGTATAGAATGTAGATGGATTTTATACTTAATGGATGACGAGTGACGACACAGAGGTAGGTACAGCAGTGGCCTACCGTACTGCTATATATAGTATACTGGTGGACACTGTCAGCAAACTGCAAAACTAAAATGTACCACAGGTATAGAATGTTGATGGATAGTATACTGAATGGATGTCGAGTGACGACACAGAGGTAGGTACAGCAGTGGCCTACCGTACTGCTATATATAGTATACTGGTGGACACTGTGTCAGCAAACTGCAAAACTAAAATGCACCACAGGTATAGAATGTAGATGGATAGTATACTTAATGAATGACGAGTGATGACACAGAGGTAGGTACAGCAGTGGCCTACCGTACTGCTATATATAGTATACTGGTGGACACTGTCAGCAAACTGCAAAACTAAAATTTACCACAGGTATAGAATGTATATGGATAGTATACTTAATGGATGACGAGTGACGACACAGAGGTAGGTACAGCAGTGGCCTACCGTACTGCTATATATAGTATACTGGTGGACACTGTGTCAGCAAACTGCAAAACTAAAATGCACCACAGGTATAGAATGTAGATGGATAGTATACTTAATGGATGACGAGTGACGACACAGAGGTAGGTACAGCAGTGGCCTACCGTACTGCTATATATAGTATACTGATGGACACTGTCAGCAAACTGCAAAACTAAAATGTACCACAGGTGTAGAATGTTGATGGATAGTATACTTAATGGATGACGAGTGACGACACAGAGGTAGGTACAGCAGTGGCCTACCGTACTGCTATATATAGTATACTGGTGGACACTGTGTCAGCAAACTGCAAAACTAAAATGCACCACAGGTATAGAATGTAGATGGATAGTATACTTAATGGATGATGAGTGACGACACAGAGGTAGGTACAGCAGTGGCCTACCGTACTGCTATATATAGTATACTGGTGGACACTGTGTCAGCAAACTGCAAAACTAAAATGCACCACAGGTATAGAATGTAGATGAATAGTATACTTAATTGATGACGAGTGACGACACAGAGGTAGGTACAGCAGTGGTCTACCGTACTGCTATATATAGTATACTGGTGGACACTGTCAGCAAACTGCAAAACTAAAATGCACCACAGGTATAGAATGTAGATGGATAGTATACTTAATGGATGATGAGTGACGACACAGAGGTAGGTACAGCAGTGGCCTACCGTACTGCTATATATAGTATACTGGTGGACACTGTCAGCAAACTGCAAAACTAAAAGGCACCACAGGTATAGAATGTAGATGGATAGTATACTTAATGGATGACGAGTGACGACACAGAGGTAGGTACAGCAGTGGCCTACCGTACTGCTATATATAGTATACTGGTGGACACTGTGTCAGCAAACTGCAAAACTAAAATGCACCACAGGTATAGAATGTAGATGGATAGTATACTTAATGGATGACGAGTGACGACACAGAGGTAGGTACAGCAGTGGCCTACCGTACTGCTATATATAGTATACTGGTGGACACTGTCAGCAAACTGCAAAACTAAAATGCACCACAGGTATAGAATGTAGATGGATAGTATACTTAATGGATGATGAGTGACGACACAGAGGTAGGTACAGCAGTGGCCTACCGTACTGCTATATATAGTATACTGGTGGACACTGTGTCAGAAAACTGCAAAACTAAAATGCACCACAGGTATAGAATGTAGATGGATAGTATACTTAATGGATGACGAGTGACGACACAGAGGTAGGTACAGCAGTGGCCTACCGTACTGCTATATATAGTATACTGGTGGACACTGTCAGCAAACTGCAAAACTAAAATGCACCACAGGTATAGAATGTAGATGGATAGTATACTTAATGGATGACGAGTGACGACACAGAGGTAGGTACAGCAGTGGCCTACCGTACTTTTACATATAGTATACTGGTGGACACTGTGTCAGCAAACTGCAAAACTAAAATGCACCACAGGTATAGAATGTAGATGGATAGTCTACTTAATGGATGACGAGTGACGACACAGAGGTAGGTACAGCTGTGGCCTACCGTACTGCTATATATAGTATACTGGTGGACACTGTCAGCAAACTGCAAAACTAAAATGCACCACAGGTATAGAATGTATATGGATAGTATACTTAATGGATGACGAGTGACGACACAGAGGTAGGTACAGCAGTGGCCTACCATACTGCTATATATAGTATACTGGTGGACACTGTGTCAGCAAACTGCAAAACTAAAATGCACCACAGGTATAGAATGTAGATGGAGAGTATACTTAATGGATGACGAGTGACGACACAGAGGTAGGTACAGCAGTGGCCTACCGTACTGCTATATATAGTATACTGGTGGAAACTGTCAGCAAACTGCAAAACTAAAATGCACCACAGGTATAGAATGTAGATGGATAGTATACTTAATGGATGACGAGTGACGACACAGAGGTAGGTACAGCAGTGGCCTACCGTACTGCTATATATAGTATACTGGTGGACACTGTGTCAGCAAACTGCAAAACTAAAATGCACCACAGGTATAGAATGTAGATGGATAGTCTACTTAATGGATGACGAGTGACGACACAGAGGTAGGTACAGCTGTGGCCTACCGTACTGCTATATATAGTATACTGGTGGACACTGTCAGCAAACTGCAAAACTAAAATGCACCACAGGTATAGAATGTATATGGATAGTATACTTAATGGATGCTGAGTGACGACACAGAGGTAGGTACAGCAGTGGCCTACCGTACTGCTATATATAGTATACTGGTGGACAATGTGTCAGCAAACTGCAAAACTAAAATGCACCACAGGTATAGAATGTAGATGGATAGTATACTTAATGGATGACGAGTGACGACACAGGGGTAGGTACAGCAGTGGCCTACCGTACTGCTATATATAGTATACAGGTGGACACTGTCAGCAAACTGCAAAACTAAAATGCACCACAGGTATAGAATGTAGATGGATAGTATACTTAATGGATGACGAGTGACGACACAGAGGTAGGTACAGCAGTGGCCTACCGTACTGCTATATATAGTATACTGGTGGACACTGTGTCAGCAAACTGCAAAACTAAAATGCACCACAGGTATAGAATGTAGATGGATAGTCTACTTAATGGATGACGAGTGACGACACAGAGGTAGGTACAGCTGTGGCCTACCGTACTGCTGTATATAGTATACTGGTGGACACTGTCAGCAAACTGCAAAACTAAAATGCACCACAGGTATAGAATGTATATGGATAGTATACTTAATGGATGACGAGTGACGGCACAGAGGTAGGTACAGCAGTGGCCTACCGTACTGCTATATATAGTATACTGGTGGACACTGTGTCAGCAAACTGCAAAACTAAAATGCACCACAGGTATAGAATGTAGATGGATAGTATACTTAATGGATGACGAGAGACGACACAGAGGTAGGTACAGCAGTGGCCTACCGTACTGCTATATATAGTATACTGGTGGACACTGTGTCAGCAAACTGCAAAACTAAAATGCACCACAGGTATAGAATGTAGATGGATAGTATACTTAATGGATGACGAGTGATGACACAGAGGTAGGTACAGCAGTGGCCTACCGTACTGCTATATATAGTATACTGGTGGACACTGTCAGCAAACTGCAAAACTAAAATTTACCACAGGTATAGAATGTATATGGATAGTATACTTAATGGATGACGAGTGATGACACAGAGGTAGGTACAGCAGTGGCCTACCGTACTGCTATATATAGTATACTGGTGGACCCTGTGTCAGCAAACTGCAAAACTAAAATGCACCACAGGTATAGAATGTAGATGGATTTTATACTTAATGGATGACGAGTGACGACACAGAGGTAGGTACAGCAGTGGCCTACCGTACTGCTATATATAGTATACTGGTGGACACTGTCAGCAAACTGCAAAACTAAAATGTACCACAGGTATAGAATGTTGATGGATAGTATACTGAATGGATGTCGAGTGACGACACAGAGGTAGGTACAGCAGTGGCCTACCGTACTGCTATATATAGTATACTGGTGGACACTGTGTCAGCAAACTGCAAAACTAAAATGCACCACAGGTATAGAATGTAGATGGATAGTATACTTAATGGATGACGAGTGATGACACAGAGGTAGGTACAGCAGTGGCCTACCGTACTGCTATATATAGTATACTGGTGGACACTGTCAGCAAACTGCAAAACTAAAATTTACCACAGGTATAGAATGTATATGGATAGTATACTTAATGGATGACGAGTGACGACACAGAGGTAGGTACAGCAGTGGCCTACCGTACTGCTATATATAGTATACTGGTGGACACTGTGTCAGCAAACTGCAAAACTAAAATGCACCACAGGTATAGAATGTAGATGGATAGTATACTTAATGGATGACGAGTGACGACACAGAGGTAGGTACAGCAGTGGCCTACCGTACTGCTATATATAGTATACTGATGGACACTGTCAGCAAACTGCAAAACTAAAATGTACCACAGGTGTAGAATGTTGATGGATAGTATACTTAATGGATGACGAGTGACGACACAGAGGTAGGTACAGCAGTGGCCTACCGTACTGCTATATATAGTATACTGGTGGACACTGTGTCAGCAAACTGCAAAACTAAAATGCACCACAGGTATAGAATGTAGATGGATAGTATACTTAATGGATGACGACACAGAGGTAGGTACAGCAGTGCACTCTGCACTGTACTCCTCCTATATAATATTAATTGTACTGGTGGTACCCAGTCCCCACAATAAAGCAGCACACTGAGCACAGATATGGAGTGTTTTTCAGGCAGACAACGTATACTGGTGGTCACTGTCAGCAAAACTCTGTACTGTACTCCTGCTATAGCTGCTCCCCAGTTCCCACAATTAAGCAGTGTGAGTACTCAGCACAGATATATTATGCAGCACACTGAGCACAGTTATGGTATGGAGCGTTTTTTTCAGGCAGAGAACGGATAAAAACTGGTGGTCACTTATCAGCAAAACTCTGCACTGTACTCCTAACAGCAGCTCCCCAATCCTCCCCACAATTAAGCAATAAACCAATCAACTTCTACAATAAACGGAGAGGACGCCAGCCACGTCCTCTCCATATCATCTCCAATGCACGAGTGAAAATGGCGGCGACGCGCGGCTGCTTATATAGAATCCGAATCTCGCGAGAATCCGACAGCAGGATGATGACGTTTGGGCGCGCTCGGGTTAGCCGAGCAAGGCGGGAAGGTTCTAACCTGCCTCGGACCCTTGTAAAAAAGGTGAAGTTCGGGGGGGTTCGGTTTCCGAGAAACCGAACCCGCTCATCAGTACATGTAATAGAAACTTTAAGGTTTAATCAAATCTCATCAAATAATAAGATAATTTATTGAACATAAAAGTAACAAACAACATACAGTAGGCACCAGGAACAGTCTCTGCTTAACAGCAGGGCTGCTGAATATAATGGATGCTTAGGCAACTGTAGGGCGTGCCCAGTAATACACACAAGAGTCTCTGTGGTAATTGGAAAAAGTAATGGGGTAATTCAGTTTTGATCACAAGAGTGCATTTTTTGCCGCCCTACGATCAGATAGTCGCCACCTACAGATGGAGGGGGATAGGTCTGTGCAGGTGTGTGTATGCATTTGTAGCACTGCTGCACAAACATCAGTTTGTGCAGTCTCTGCTCAGTCCTGGACTTACTTTTTCTCTGCTATATAATACTGCTGATCGGGGCTGGAGCTGACATCAGACACCTTACCTGAAAACAGCTGGTTCCGCCGGTTTCTGGACACTACTGTAAAACGGTCAGTTGCCACCCACAAATGGCCTCTTCCTGTCAATCACCTTGCGAATGTCCTTGCAATTGCTTTTTTCACACCATCCCGTCGCTAGGCACAGATGCCCGATTCAGCCGTGCCCCTGTCACAATATTATGTCCCTACTGTAATGCCCCTGACACCATATTATTCTCCCACATGCCACAGTACATGCTCATTGTGAAGTGGTTCTGATCATTGTCATGGGATCCCCGCAGCCTCCGCCACTGATCTCTGCAGTCCCGGTGGGGGTTGCTGTTAGCGCCTGCACCCACTTCAAAAAAATTGAAAGTTACCTTCTCAAAATAGCCACAGCCTTCTCTAGCATCCTTAATAAACTGTATTCTATGAGGCGGCAGCCATTTTGGGAGGGACATTTTCAATAGTATGTCAGATGGAATACTGTAACATGCAGTTGTCATGGCTGCAGCGCCACGTGCAATCGCATGGCTTGCCCAACCCTAGAAATGGCACTGAGTACACTGCAGATGGAGGAAGCTGGAAATGTGAACAGATTACCAGAGTATACACTGGATATTTAAGCAGTGTTAACACTGTGGGCAATATTTACTAATATTCGTGTTTGAGTCGGTTTGTGTAGTGTTTAAACTCGTTTTGTATCGGGTGCATTTTCATTCAACTTTTTGAATCCATATACGCAAAGTTACTAAGCATTCGAGTTTATTGTTTTCGTGTTTTCCGATGTCGATGCCAGTCGGGTTTTTTTGGCACATTTGCGGCCGTCATTGTCGTTTGCGTACGTGTTTTTGTTGTTTTTGCTGGGTTATTTTCTAAGTTAAACGCGGCAGGGTTTTTTTTTTTCCGCGGCCGCATTTTCACTTTTAGTTTCGATTTTCATCCCCGTTCGTGATTGGTTGTGTTTCAGATGGTAGGAGTGTCTGTGCGCAACCATATAAATATGCCCCAAACCGTCCGCACCTCGTGGGTTTAGTTAGTGGTGAGGAGGGAGGTTGTGCTGTGGAGGTTGGTGAGTAGTTGGTTTGGTGAGGAGTTTTTTGGTCGATTTCTGAGTGTAGTATTGTGTTTGAAAGTAGTCTTGTCATTCTTGTAGTCTTGTATTTTGTGGTTTTGTCTAATTTTTGGTCCAAGTAATTTTTTTTTATAGTCCCTTGTCACTGTGTGTGTGTGTGTGTGTGTGTGTGTGTGTGTGTGTGTGTGTGTGTTTGTTTGATTTGTGCAGTGGTAGTGGAGAAGTGTGTTGTTTGTCTTTTTCTTTTTCTGTGTTAAGTGTTTAGCCACACTATTATGTGTGACTCAGAGGTGGGTGAGGTGGAGGGTGTGAGGAGTGAGGGGGAGGAGGTCGGTCAGGTGGAGGAGGTGAGTGTCAGTGAGGTTAGTGAGGTGGAGGAGGTGGGTGAGGTTGCTGTAGCAGCCTCAAGTGACAGTGATAGTGACAGTCAGAGAGCTCCGCAGCCACGCACCACCACTAAGACTGGGTGGAATGTAAAGTTTAGTTATGCAGAAAATGTGGCATTGGTGCGGGAGCTGATGAAGTATCAGCGCCAGCTATTTGGGCCTGAGTCAGCCAAGGTGCCAACATGGAGGAAGACGGTGTTGTGGGCGAAAGTAGTTGCTGCTGTAAATAGTGAGGGGGTGGTGAAGCGGACGGAGGACACGTGCCGCAAACGGTACTATGACATAAAGCGACGTGTCAAGTCCAAAAAGGCCAAGGAGGCGAAGTCGGCTCGCAAAACCGGTGGTGGTCCGCCCTTTATTGCCACATATCTGGACTATGAGGAGCCCATGCGGACTATAATCCCTCCAGAAGTAGTGTCTGCAACCATGTCCGGGATTCCGATCGCCCCAGGAAGGATGGTGAGCATGTGTATTTGCCTTAACATTCTATGACATAACTTCTGGCTTACTGTATGTTGTAAATGTGTGCCATGTGACGTTGCATATTACTCCCATCTTCAAGTGTGCGTCATCAAATACATTGTTTTGGGTCATGTTTTATACAAAAGTCAATGTAACGTCTTACTTGCTTGTATGTCATGTGGTTTTTGGACAGTACATTTTCCATGTGTAGTTTGGACTTGGTGTGTCATTGAATTGTCCCACAAAAATGTTTTCCTTTTGCACATTGTACATTTTGAAAGTTGGAATATGTTTTTTATTTCAGTTATCCATGTGCAATGTTTCCAAATCAGTGGTTGATATGTTAGAGGCTGGAGTAGTGCAAAGTGTCTTTGAAGGCAGTTACATGTGTAATTTCATTAGTACTCAATGTAATATTGTTTAAGTCAAGGCCACTATTTGCTGGTTCATTTTGAGTCTGTATTTGTACACTGACACAACAACTGCAGACTTAGTTACCTTACTTTTTTTTTTATTAAAAAAATTATTATTATTTTTTTGTTGGCCTCATGTTGTGGTAATGTGTGTTTAGAGTGCCACATCACAGACCTATTTCTATATTGCATCTATAATTTTTTTCCTTTTATTAGAAAATGAAGCTCGGTGTGTTTTGACTTGTTTGTGTATGTTTTTGGAATTGTGTCCTATGTCTGTGTCCTGTATATGATTCCCTGTGTTGCACTTTCCATAGTGCATATGGCTATTGGACGTTGTTTTGGGTTTGATGTTGTGCTTTTTGTGTTTAATGTCCTTATTTTTAAATTCATAATAAAACATCCATTTTTTTAAGATGTAATGTTTATAAGCATAATGGGTGGATGTATTAACAATAGCATGATTTTTTTTGGGGGGGGGATTTAGTGTTGAAAAAAAGCAGTACTGGTTGTCCTACAGTCACTCCCATCACATCTGATGATGATGACGCTGCGGAAGCAGGTAAAGTGTCCATTGTAGTATAGGTTAGGTTTGGTAATGAATGGCCATAACAAAATGTCACTTTCAATACTAGGTCCATCCAAAGAAGTCTTAAGCAGCAGAAGGCGCACTTCTGGAACACACCACAAAAAACATCTGCCAGCAATGAAAGCAAGGTCTGATGTCCAGGGCCAACCACAGCAGGCTACCCCGCCATGAAGATTATCTACTGTTTGTTCGGTGCCCCCACTCCAAATTTTGGACACACCTCCAAGACGCCAACCACACTCCCCTCATCTTGATTGTGAGTAACAAACTGTGATAACAATTAAAAATGTCAGATCTTTAAAAAACCATTTACTTAAACTCATTAAGTAAATACCCATCAAAATCTGCTATACTTACCCAAGTCAGTAAAACATGAAATGGAAAACTAACAAAATCGCCTTCACAACATCCAGTAAAGATATGTATGTCCACATCAGCCAAACAGTAGCACAATGTGTGGAAGATGCTGCAACAGAAACTCATGTGTAAGCTTTGCAAATAGCAAGGTTGTTAGAATCATTTACACATGTGTGTTTGTCCTAACATTGCCAACTGCATACAAAAACATACTATGTTTTGGTTGGAGACACTATAAGGCAACACATTATGGATTACAATGTGTTTTTAGTCAGGAGTATGTCTGATGTTCCATACAACTCATGTGTTTGCTTTCAGAATGAAGTAACCAGACACATTTGCCACAAACAGGCATACAGTATGTATGTAAGTAATGAGTGATGATGTTGCTAGGCCGGATATCTGAAAGCACCAGTCCATTACATGTGTTCCATGTTTAGTGCTTTGTACCAATGTCTTAAACATATGGATAAGTAACGGATAAATGTTTTTAATTTCAGCTTCTAGTCCTGGTACCAGCATCCCTCCGCAACAACAGCAACACAGTGACATGGATGACACAATCATGTTAGAAATGCATCCAGTAATCGAAGGAATCAGCCCCCCAGCACCTGTGAGTACTCCACCACAGCAAAGCACACCACCACCCCAACACAGCCCAAAAACACCAGTAACACAAGGCCCTGATCAAGTGTTCTGGACCATTTGGGCTAGACAGCAGGCCACTACTGAAGATTGCCTGCATAGGCAGACCCAAATGTTTGCAAGCCTACCATCTCACCTCAGACGAATCAGCAGAAATCTGAGTAGACAAAATGAAACAAACACAAGAATTGCAAATACCATGGAAATCATGCGTGCAGACATTACACATGTCATGGGCAATTTACAGCGCATAATGGAAGAACAGCACAGACAACAGCAAAGCTATATCAACATTTTAGAAAGCAATCAAATGATCAATGAATCTATGTCCAGAATTGTAGACAATCAAAATGCTGCAACACGTGAACTCAATGCCACCCTCACTAACCTCAATGAAACACTCAGATTCCTGCAGCAACAGCAAACAAGCAGCAGTTCTGAAGAAACAGAGAATCTGTCTAGTCGTCCTGCGTGTCGCGCAGTCTAAGGAAAGGCTGCCCTACAGTCCCCGCAGTCAAGAGCAGTGTTTCTCCAAAACACTGTAAATAACTAAGCAAAAAAGAAAATTTTTGGCTGCGGGTGCCAACGGGCGCCTACATAAAATAAATGTTCAAAGTACTTACATGCATAATGTATACATAAAAGACAAATATACAACCCTTAAAGTTACAGTGAAAGTCCTATTCTTGCTCCTCTCGCTTCCTCCTTTTAGTATGGTAGCATGTAAAATAGAGGGGAGAGGGAAACCACATGTGCAGTACAGTAATTTTAATAACATGTAAACACAAACAAGAAGTATGGACAATCACAATAAAAATGTGCAGAGTATTAAAATCCAAATGTGACAGCCACAAGGTGGTGTTCAAACTAATTACCAGAGAGTTTGAGAACTCAAAAAAGTCCTCAAACAAGTTCTTTAATCTCCAAAGTCCACCCGGGTAGGAGCTGGAAAAATCCTCTGGTCCTTAAGAGTGTAGACCAACAAAGGGGCTGACCGCAAATGGGGTACGCCGACGCGTTTCAACTCCTATTCCTGGAGTCTTTTTCAAGGCTGAATGATAGCTGCACATACAACATCCGGTTCTTAAATGTTCCTATGGCCAATCACGAATAATCCTTTAACAGGTTTCACCTGTTGTCATGCACACACGCTGCCGGTTCCCTTGGCAACCGGAGGCTCCCCTCCTTTGCTCCCGCCTCCGGAGATCGTGGTACTGTTCCTATAGTAACCTGACGCCGACGGGACGTCACTTCCGGCTGCGGCGTCCTCCGTCATGTTGTCATGGTAACCGGCCGCACGGATCGTCTCTCCCGGAAGTATATTATATTCAAGTCCCGGCCGCACGGGTCATCTCTCCCAGAAGTATGTTATGTCCAAGTCCCAATAGACGCTGCCATGGTTACCACATCAACCAATCTTTTATAAATGACTACAAATATCTAGTGCACATCCCAATAATATGTAGTCAATGAAGTTGATACAATGATTCTATAATAAAAAATGCAAAGAATAAAACACAAAATACAGTCTAAAATACAATATTAAGCAGCAGTTCTGGTACGACTACTCCAAATGTAACGCCAGTGTCATCACCACCAAGGCGCTCCACCAGAGCACGCCAACACGACAGTGGTAAAGGCAAAGGCCAGGACAAGCAACCACCCAAATAAACATTTTTTTTTTTTAAAACACCCATTTCTTTAAAGAGAAGAGAAACAAAACACTTACCAAGTGTATGATTAACAGAATATATATAACACTTAGCTCCTTGACAATTTGTACAACATCATTAATTATAACTGGTACAAACAACAACAGGAATTTTGTTTGCAAATTTCTTCTTTATCATCTTTGTATTTTTTGTTAGCAGGAAACTTGTTTGAGCTGCACATAGATGTTAGCATGCAGAAAGCAGACCACTTGATTTTTTTCTAATCATTACTCTTTCTAGATTCTAATCATTCTTTGAGCCAGCAGACAGACTATGTGGCAGCCAGGCAGATTCATCCATGACCAATACAATTTACAATGTGAATTGTAACTATTTAACATTTCTTCTCTAGATGAATTGACAATAAAAACACAATTGAGTTGGCTAACAGTGTCCTAATATGTTGGGGATAATATTTAGATAATTCAGTCCGAAAATGACTGACATTATTGTTGTGCCATGTTTGTGTGTGTTAAAAATAAGTAATCAGATTTAAAAACATGATGCAGAAACAACAACATTTGAAATAATTTAAAGTTGAACACAAATGTGTGTAATAATGGATGGATATATGTTGAAAAATGTGTATTGCCTTACAAATCTACAAGTTTTGGGCTGCAAACATAAGGAAATAAATTATTTTGCATGAGAGAAGTTTGTGTCCCTTTTATAAGCATCCTAATTCAGGTTAGAATGATTTGTAAGTGTCAACACATGTAAACACGGATGAAAAAAGCAGGTCTATTTTTTTGCCGCTTTTTTTACCGATTCGCAAAAAAATATACGACCGCAATTGAGCACTCAGAAACTAACACCCAAATACGAATGAATAGTGAATTCCCGTACTCTATGAAATAACAGCCGCGTTTGACCGATGGTCAATTCATTCATATTTGTGAACGTTGTCATTCAAACCATTACGAATAGTCCAAACACTGCCGAGATTGGTGCTTAGTGAATTCCCGGATTGGGATTTAGAAAAAAAAAAAAAAATCGGACAAACTCGAATTTTTAGTAAATACTGGCCCGTGTCTCTTAAACATTCAGATCTGTGATGCCCAACAGAACAGTCTGGCTGATGACACACAGCTTGTTAAAGAAGAGTCTCTGTGAAGTGCTAGCTGATCTGATGGTTATGTGTAATACACAAATATACTCAGGAGACTGGAGTCTGCTAGTAGGAACAACAACATACTGTACACTTTGAGTTTGCATAATACACAGGAAAACTTGAGAAGAATACCTTTATTATAGTCCAAAATTGTGTTCGTACGGAAATGCAGAAACTGGAAGCATAAATGATGCCCAGAATTAACAGCAATGCTCAGTATTGCAGACTGGCACTAGAAGAGTTAATCTACTCTCAGTCTTAAATGGAATTAACATTGAAATGCAGGAAATAGAAGCATACATAACGCACAGGACAGACCATATTGCTTATATTTGCAGACTAACACTGGAAGAGTTAATCCACTCTCATAGATGTCTTGAATGGGGTTCATCTTGAATGGGGTCTTGAATGGGGTTCATCTTGCAGGAACTAACCATACTTGAAGCATACATCAATTCTCTGGAACAATTGTATAGTGCTTAGATGCAGGGCCAGATTAACAATGGGGAGGGTGGAGCTGCAGCTCCAGGCCCGCCTATGCAAACAGGCCCACAGGATCCCTTGCAGTGCTGTGCAGTCAGTGGTGACAGCAGGAACAACTCTTGTCACGACCGACAGCAATAGCCCACTCATCTTCCGGCTGCTCCCCTCCCTATCCCTCACCTCCTCCTCACCCAGGCTCAACCCGAACCAACCACCACGATCAGCATAGGTCCCATCTACCCATGGGGCAGTCGGAAACCCCGTCCCTTTGATGGCCGAAGCTCCGCCACCTGGACGTCCGAAACTCCGCCCATTTGTATGAGGCTGTGACCCTTAGCCAGTTACCTGAAGCCCATTCACAACTCCCATCGTTCCTCAGCATCTGATTGCAGTGGGCACTGGGCATCAGGGCACTAAATGCTGTGCAAGTCAGAGCTGCTGTGGGTGGAGCACAGAGTCTGAGCTGCCCAGCATAGGAGAAAATGCAGCTGTCGCTGGGTGTTTGGAGAAAACAGCAGGCATGCCCGAAAAACCTCCCCACAGGTCAGTATAAAGTGTGACCCCTGCCCTGTCTATGTATATGTGTGTATCAGCTCCAAACCAGGTTGTCAGTACGCTTTGTGAAGCCACTCCCCCCCAGGAGCAGCGCCATTAAATCTGTGCCCCGTGGGGAGGGTGGGAGAGAGCACCTTTATGCGTATCTAGGGTGCACAGGTTACGACGAAGGCGAGTATGGTTGCCTCTACCTTGCCCTTGTTAAAAGCCCTGGTGCCTTTGTACAGTGTACAGTATATACAGTGTGTGATAGAGATGTAAGGGGTTAAATTTGTTGTGTTGCGTTCAGATAGTCGCTACCCAAGGGGAATGTATATTTGCCCCGTGCAAGTGTGCAATCGCATGTGTACGCCGAGCTGCAAAAAAACCTCAGTCAGCGGACAGCTGCAAATCTGTTATCACCACACTCACCATCGAATGATGTGCAGTGTGTGCATAGCACAGGACTTACTCCTACAGTGCGATGAGAACAGGCTGATCGGGGCCGGAGCTGACGTCACACACCCTCCCTGAAAACACTTGAGAATGCCTGCGTTTTCCCTGACACTCTGGGTGCCGATGCGCATGTGCATTGCGGTGCATACGCATGCGCAGTCTATCGCTTTTCGCCCACTGTGCAAAAACGTACACCAACGATCAGATCTGAATCACCCCCATATACAGTTTATATGTGTGTAAACTTTTGGGCCCCATTTAATAAGAAAATTTTACAGCAGCATTTTTCGACGTTTAGTATCACTGTGATCCAGATAAAAAAGCAGCTGGTATCCAGCAATACTTACCTCTCCGACGAGATCCAGCGTTGTCACACCCCTCAGCTGCGTCCTGCATTCTGCTTGCAGCCTATCGCTTCCAGCAACGGGCTTCTGTGTCATGCGCATGCGCAATCTCTAGTTTGCACATATGCATGACAGTTTCACCGGTCAGGGACCCGGCAATGCCCAGAAGGCTTTGCTGAAGCCGGAAAGGCAGCACTGGGTCCCCATGGCTGGCAATGGGGATTGTATCGCTCTTGCCATATATAGCTAGCGAGAACGGTACAGGTGCATACAGCGGTGAACTTAGTCTACCGCTGTTTGCTGAATACTTAAAGGATGACATAACCCAAGTGCTAAAGGAGTTATGCATCGTTGACAAATGGGCCTTATATATATATATATATATATATATAAAGATAGATAGATAGATAGATAGATAGATAGATAGATAGCCAGATAGATAGATAGATAGATAGATAGATAGATAGATAGATAGATAGATAGATAGATAGATAGATGGACACATACTGTATACTTTCTCATACGTCCTAGAGGATGCTGGGGACTCCAAATGGACCATGGGGTATAGATGGGATCCGCAGGAGACATGGGCACACTATAAGACTTTGAATGGGTGTGAACTGGCTCCTCCCTCCATGCCCCTCCTCCTGACATCAGTTAGATTCTGTGCCCAGAGAGACTGGACACACACTAGGGGAGAACTCCTGAGTTTCTCTGAAAAGACTTTATGTTAGGTTTATTATTTTCAGGGAGACCTGCTGGCTACAGGCTCCCTGCTTCGTGGGAGTGAGGGGAGAAAAGCAGATTTACTTCTTCTGAGTTCAAGGGCTCTGCTTCTTAGGCTACTGGACACCATTAGCTCCAGAGGGTTTGATCACTTGGTGCGCCTAGCTGCTTGTTCCCGGAGCCGTGCCATCAACCCCCTCACAGAGCCAGAAGAAAGAAGCCGGGTGAGTAAAGGAAGAACAGAAGACTTCAGTGACGGCAGAAGACTTCAGAGTCTGAGGTACCACGCAACGGTCGCGCTGCGCGCCATTGCTCCCACACACAAGCGGCACTACAAGGGTGCAGGGCGCAGGGGGGGGGCGCCCTGGACAGCAATATACCTCATGTATATAGCCTGGCAAAGTCGTATACAGTGCATAGGCACTGTATACAGACCCCCGCCAGTATAATAATGTAAATAAATAGCGGGACTGAAGCGCGCCGATAAGGGGGCATGGCTTAGCCCTCACCATTCTATCCAGCACCATTTTCTCCTCAGAGATGCTGGCCCCGCCAAAACACTGTTGCACAGCGTGTGGTAGATGAGTTGGTAAACGTTTTATGTGTTTTCCCTGTCAGATACTGGGATCTACCCATTAGAGTCACTGTAATGTCGGTAGTACACATGTGTCGGCATGTGTGAGTGCTCTGCCACAAACGACTATGGGAATACCTCTGTCGGCACCGCCGACTCCTGATGGTACTTGATTCATGAGATTAAGTGTCAGCATGTCAGTAGTGTAAGCTTTTTCAAAGAAAAAACTATATGGGAGACACAGACATATGTGTGTGACCCTATTGACACCAACAAATTTGACTGGGTATAAATGATCATGATAATGTGATGCAATTTGAGAAAAAAAGGCTATACCTGTATATATTTATATATTTGTATATGTATGGTACGGTTGCATTGATCTGTAGCTCGAGCACAGATGTGGTAACTGGGGGCGTAATATTAAGATTATGTATATATTTCCCTTAGACCCCTCAGGGTCGCAAAAGATGTTATTTTGCCCAGTTACTACTCCCTGTTGTCGACACGACTACTATGTCTTATGTCGACCATAATGTTTCCTGATTAGATCCACAACATCGGCATTCAGTACATGTTCATACACATTAAGAACGCATCAATATCACTAGGGACCCTGCTGTTCCTGACAAATATATATATATATATATATATATATATATATATATATATGTATGAGATATGTATATATGGATATACGTGTGTATATGTGTACTTAAATGTGTATATTTATGCAAAATATTTATAATGAATGCTGAAGTAAATTTTTCCTTCTCATGTGCTGGTCGCTCTGTTCGATAGCTCTAGGTCAGCCGTGACAGGATGGTTTCAAATCAACACGAGGATTCTGAGTGTTTATTCTTTTCGGTCTCAGCTAGGAGGGCGTTGTGGATTCACCAAAGAGATGAAGGGAAGCCTGGTTGGTGATGGCCTTGTTTATATGCTCTCGGCAGGTGCCACGGGTAAGTTTACCTGTCTTGCCTTATGTTCCCTCACAACGGTTGGTGACGCATTGTTGTAGGATGCAATCAGTTTGACCGAATAGATAAAGATTCCCCTTTCTTTGCAGGTAAAGGAAGGTAAAACAGGTAAGAGATCAGCTGCCTTTTCAGGTTCACAGATGCAGAAATAATCCATTATTTCTGCCACGTCCATCGTGGGACGTTGGATCTATCTTGCGGGGGCCCACACAGGTGGGACCTCGTTTAGAACTCTTCAGTCAGTCCTGGAAAGGACATGGACCAGTGAGTTAAAGATATAGTCCCTAGGGGGACATACGGGAGTTCCAGACGTTCCCCTCACTGATTTTTTTCGAATCAACCTTACCGATCCTCCTCATGACAGGGAGGTAGTATGTGACTCTATACTAGAGTTATGTCTGGATCAGATCATTGTCCTGTTGTTCCGGTCATATAAGAAGAAGCTGTTGTTCAGGTTTTTTTGTGTTCCCGAGGCCGGACGACTCGGTCAGATAAATTCCAATTTTTCCTACTTAAACTTCATAAGGGAATCTCTCATGGCAGGGTTCTCCACTCTGAAAGTGGAGTAAGGAGGTCTAATTATGGTTTCTTCCGCTTTAGGCTTACCTGAGGTTTGCGATTCAGGATTGTTGTTACCATTTCACCAGGGTGATGATGGTATGATGGGTTTCCTTCGTTAGTAAGGAGTCACATTTATTCTGTACTGGATCGGTCTCAGAATGATGGAGAGATCAAGGAGCCAAATGGTGCGAAACGTTGTTTTCTCCTTGACAGTTCTTCAACAACAGGACTTGCCAGATCCCTGTTGGTCCCAACGACGCGGTGATCGGCTTGGGCAATATTATTAGAGGCAGTTTTGAGAAGAGTTTATTTGCTTCCAAAAAAAAAAAAAGGGGGAAGCTCTGAGAATTCAGAGTCTGGCAGACCTGCAACGGTGTCAATCCGTCAATACAGTCAGTTGCTGAAAAAAGATGGTTGGGGCCTACAAGGCCATTCAGTGGGCAGGTTCCAGGCCTGAGTGTTTAGTAGGACCTGTTGGACAAATGGTCCGGTTCCCACCTGGGATAATCATGGTTTTCAAGACCAGTATGTGGCTCCTGTGGTAGCGGCGCAATTCTCACTGAGGACAAGTGTCATGTTACGATACTTGTCGCCCCGTTAACGGTCTAGAGTTAAGGGCCGTTTATAACAGTTTTCTATAGACAAGAACCGGAGAAGAAATGGCAGAAGCCAGAAAGGTTTTCCGCTGGGCGACAAAAACATTTACGCACTCTATAAGCAATGTTCGTTCCAAGAGTGGACAACTGGGAAGCAGACTTCCTCGGCGGACACGTTCTCCGTTCAGGAGGGTTGAGTCTTCATCAAGCGGTTTTTCACAGAAGTGATAAGTCTTTGGAGAATATTCCGAAAATAAACAAGATGGCACCTTTGCCTCGACAAGAAATTTCAGAAATTTTGTTACGGGTTGGGGGTCCCCTCAAGCATTAGCGGTGGACACCCTAGTGACACCGTGGGTGTTTCGGTCAATCTATGTGTTCCCTCCACTTCCACTCTTTCCAAAAATGTTAAAAGATTATAAGAGGAACAAGCGTTCAGATGATCCTCCTTGTTCCAGACTGGTCAAGGAGGGCTGGTATCCGGAACTTCTGCAAATTACTCATAGGAGATCACTGTCCTCTTCCTCTGCGAAAGGATCTGTTCTGGCAGGGGCCGTGTGTGTTCCGAGACTTACCGCGGTTTCCATTGACGACTTGGAGATTGAACATCGGATTCCAGCCCAGAAGGGTATATCCAGTGAGGTCTTCCCTATTCTTTTTCAGTCAGAAAAGAAGTAACGTCAAGACATTACCACCATATGTGGGGGAACAAAATTGTGTCTTGGTGTGCATCCAGGAAGGTTCCTATGGAAGAATTCCAGTTGGATCGTTTTCTCCCTTCTTTTCTTGCAAGATCGTGTGGAGGTGATCTTTGGTTGGCCTTGATTAAGGTTCAGATTTCAACCTTATCGGTTGTCTTCCATGAAACAATTGGCCTCCTTTCCAGAGTTTAATACTTTTGTAAAAGGACTCTAATACTTCCATCCTCCCTTTGTGCCTCTGGGACACCATGGGTGGTGTTGCAGTTCCTGCAATTTCTTTGGTTGAACTTTTCAGTATGGTTAAGTTGAAATTCCTCACTTGGAAAGTGGTCATGCGGTTGACCTTGGCATCTGCAAGGCGGGTGTCTGAGTTGGCGGTTTGGTCTCAAAAGAGCCCTGTTTAATCTTCCATGAAGATAGAGCGGAGTTGAGAACTCGGCAACAGTTCAGCCAAAAGTGGTTTCATCGCTTTCACTTGAACCAACCTGTTGTGGTGCCAGTGGCTACTGACGCCTGGGTGACATCGGAGTATCTCGATGTGGTCGGAATTTCGAAGTTTGTGTTGCCAGATTGACTCAGATCAGGAAAACGGAGGATCTGTTATCTTATATGCTTCCAACAAGACTGGGGTTCCTGCTTCCAAGCAGACTATTGCACGCTGGATTTGTATTACAATTAAGCTTGCTTGTTTTACGGCCGGTTTGCCGTTACCAAAATCGGTGAAGTCCCATTCTACCAAGAAGGTGGCTACCCGAGGGGTCTCGGTTTAAAGCCTTGCAGAGCAGCTGTTTCGTCGGGTTCAAACAATTTTGCAAATATTCTACAAGCTTGATACCCTGGCTGTTGAGGCCCTCTTGTTTGGCCAATCGGTGCTGCAGAGTTATCCGCACTCTCCCGCCCATTCTAGAGCTTTGGTACAGACCCCATGGTCCTTTTGGAGTTCCCAGCATCCTCTAGGACATATGAGAAAATAGGATTTTAATACCTACAGGTAAATCCTTTTCTCTTAGTCCATAGAGGATGCTGAGCGCCCGTCCCAGTGCGTACTGTATCTGCATTTATTGGTTATGGTTACATATGTTGGGTTTCCTTTCAGTCAGTCTGTTGCTGACGTTATTCCTGCCATGGCAGGTGATTTGCTATTATTGGTCGTGTTTACACATAGGTTGTGTTACAATTTCGGTCAGCATATTGCTGTATATTTTTTCATGCCGTCAGCTGGTGTTCTATTGAATGCCACGTTCTGCGGCATGTTTGAGGTGTGAGCTGGTATGACGCTCTCCGTGCTTAAACAATAAATTCTTTCCTCAAAATGTCTGTCTCCCTAGGCACAGTTCTATAACTCAGGTCTGGAGGAGGGGCATAGAGGGAGGAGCCAGTTCACACCCATTCAAAGTCTTATAGTGTGCCCATGTCTCCTGGGGATTGCGTCTATACCCCCATTGTCCTTTTGGAGTCCCCAGCATCCTCTATGGACTAAGAGAAAAGGATTTACCGGTAGGTATTAAAATCCTATTTTTATTTATTTTCTTAGAAACAAAATTAACTGGCACTTCACTTTAAATAGATATTACCTGGGTGCCTTCCCACGGATTCAGTGGAACCATGTACACCAGTCAGGACTGAACTTTTGCACCTGAAACATTCATATAAAGATGCTGGTGTAGTTGGTTTTCTTATTTATAATCCTTGGAGTGCCGCCCATTTTGTTGCTGGTGTATATATAAAGGAGTGGTAAAAATTTGGTAAATCTATAGAGTTTAAAAGGAGAATGTGTGGTTTTTGCGCTATCTCCTGTTGTGATAGGGTGAAATCACTGTGTAGGTGAATCAAGATGAGTTCACAGTTTATAGTTCCAAGAAAATGCCCAAAAAACGTAATTTCCCTTATTATTTCTGTTGAGTCATCGGTTCTCCAACTCCTTCTTCAATTTTGGTTCAGAGGGATATTAATTCTTCATCTCCAATGTATAAAAAGAAGAGATAGGAGAAACCGCAATAGTGTAACTCAATTTTAATAAGAACAAAGGTAATAAAACATATGGCTGGCAGCGTACCTTAGAATAAGGTGTATATATCACACCAAGTCTCGTGTATAAAATGTCTGTGGTGAATCCCTGGTATGAGAATCCCTTCAGAATCCAAAGTTGGGTCGCTGTCCAGACAGATGCTGTTTACCTGTAGAGTTGTACATTTGAGATGTCTTAAGGCCAGTACACATGGGGAGAGATGTGTAATGTGTAATGAGCGATCTATCACAGACCGCTCAGAACACATCTCTCCCCCCGCTCAGCACACAGCGTCATGTGTGCTGAGCGAGGGGTAGGGGACACACGCGCTCATTTCACCCAGCAGTGAAATGAGCGATGTGCTAGATTGTGCCTGCATGCATGCTAATTTTTTACCAGTGATAGTGACGTGCGGGGCCACGCATCGCTATCGCTGTGGGGCATACAGAGAGATCCGTGCTTAACTTCTAAGCAACCTAGTCAGATTGCTTAGAATTTAAGCATGGATCTCTCCGTGTGTACCCCCCTTTAATGTAAATAAATATTAATCCATGGTTCTCGGCGTTACCCGAGGAGCACCCATAGCAGATACGGTTAAAAGTGACAAGACCATTTTTGCAGTTTATTAAATTCAACACACTGGAGGTGCAATCCAAATTTTCATCCTATTGTCCATTTGGGCATTATCGTTCACGCAACGCAAGCAACGCATCAGTAATGATGTCATTATGTCAACCCCCTTTTCATCCCCTTAGGGGAGGTTTCTTAAAATTTTAATTACGTAGTTTTCCTATTTCCCACATTGAGAATAACTCTGTTAAATCTCAGCTTCCTAACATATCGGGAAGAGAATTAGTGATGAGTCAGTCAGTCAGTCAGTGAGGGCTGTCGTGTATATAGATAGATAGATAGATAGATAGATAGATAGATAGATAGATAGACAGACAGGTAACCTCCTCAGTGCTGTTTGATGTCACACACCACCGCAACTAATGAGACAGTGTCAGCACACAGAGGCAGAGCAGATCTGTGAAGACCTCTTCCTCTTGAGAGAGTTGATTGAGGTAAATAATCTGAATTCTAGTCAGGTTTTTTATTATCAATTATAATATGTGGGGTCTGGAAGGTATATTTATGTATTTATATGTATGTTGTATTTCTCGTATGTTTGTGTATATAAGTATGCTGGGGCGCATGAGATGGCTGTTGTGTGGGGCCCGGAGGACAGGGTGGCTGGGACTGAGCTGCAGCGTCATGATTAATGAAGGGTGATGATGATTAATAATCATCACTCTTCAGAGCTGCCATGGACCGTGGCTGATCCTGCCTTGGCTCTGCTTTACTACAGTACAGCCGCGGACTCAGTGGGCGAGATTCAACTGTTTTTCTCGCCGGCAGCCACTAAATAGCGCCCAGCAGAACAATTCAATTGTTGCTCCATTCGGGTGCAATCGGCTGCCGGCGCTGACATTTCAGCTCACCCCCCCCCCCCTTGGGGTGGCAAGCTAGAGTGCACAAAAAGTGTCCTGTTTGGGCGCCCAAACGGCAATTTTTGTGATTGCGCCCATTAGTTTAGCTGAGTTTAGCTGCTTTATGCGGCTAAACTTAACATTAACGGGTGCGATCGGCGCGATAACAGACATCAATTGAATATCACCCCTGTGATCTCCCACCACTTTAGACGGGAAATTAGGTGGTGATTTCAATTGAATTCTGACCAGTGTGTCTGTGTTGACAGAGTGGGGTTGATGTTTGTTAGTCATTATAGGGGGAAATGGTATCTGTGTATGTTATGTGTGCTGACTCCGCTTCTTCCCCATGTATTACTGTGCAGATGTGTGCTAAATGACAGTGGTGCTATGCGCCCCTGTCATTACCGGTGCTGCTATCTACAAAATGTGCAGGCCTATGTATGAATGGTCAGTGGCACTGACCGATCTGACTCCTGCAGCTACCGATTTCAACAGCTGCAGGTGTTTTTACACCTTTCACAGCCACTGTGGCTCTGGGGTTCATGGGAGATATCAAGATGGTAGCGAGATAATGCGCATGCCCAGTGGAGCCAACCGGAAGGAGAGAGACAGAGCATCAGCACTAGGCTGGGAACGCTGGAGGGGAGGAGGGTTTGTCTCCCCCACTCCGGAATCCAAGATGCTACTACGTGTCGTCACTACTCCTTCCTGCTTTGCCTCGGTAAAGAGGAGAAGCAGGATGAGATATACTGGCACGATCCATTCCAGGATAATATATATCCCCCACTGTCTCTGGTGCACACAGTATAAAAGGAGCCAGGACAGAGGTGGGAGTAAAGAACAGAGAAGGGATGCGGGGCTGTGCCTGGTGTGCTGTGTTTACCCAGGCATTGTTCCAGTGAGGTGCCTGACCAAAGCCTCTATCAGAGCCCAATGCTAAAAAGTGTGAATTTCAATAAGTACTGATTATAGATCAATATATACATAGATATAGTTTCTGTCCGATTTATTTCATTCCACAGGCCATGGTGTGCGGCTGTGATGTCTTCTGTTTTTTATGGTGATAGTCGGAGTTCTCTATTTTACATGTGACTCATTACAATGTTCTTTGCATTGTATGGAAGTCAGTTGGATGCTTTGTGATGGGCACTGCAATGCACTCTTTTTTATCAATGGCCACTGATGCGCTCTGTATAATATGAATGTCACTGTAATGCTCTCTGTATTATCTAGCAGTCACTGCAATACGCTCTGTATTATATGGCATTCACTGCAATGCTCTTTGTATTATATGTCTGCAAGGCTCTCTGTATTATATGGCATCACTGCAATAATCTCTGCATTATTAATTTAATTAATTTACTGCAGCGCCTAGGTGTGTGGGATGAACACTAATAGAAATATGGAGAAACCCTATCACAGACCACACCCCTATATAGACCACTCCCCCACATCACTAGTCATACCGCTGTATTGCTTGTCACACCCACTGCAGCAGCACACAATAGTCCCTTCCTGATTTTCAGCTCCAGGCCCATGTGGACCTTAATCTGGCACTGCTTAGCTGCACAAGCTAGCACTGGAGCTATACAGATGAATGTGGAGGTAAGCTCTGGAAATACAAACTGGGAAGTAGGCAGGAAACAGCAGAAAAATATTTTTGCAATGAGTAGTGGCCAGGGAGAGACTTATATAGGGAGCCTTGGCTGCTGATAGGTATCTGAAGTCATGTACAGGAGACATGGTCAGGAATTGGTTGAGCAGCAGTCAGCTGATCTTAGGCAAGATGTTGACACCCATGACCCAGCTCCACATGAAGAAAACAAACAGTCTAGTTTATTATTATGGCTTGTATTATGCCCTTATGGCTAGGTGAGTGATGAACTGCCAGGAAAGGTTAGTGCCTGTTACAGAAATTAGCTTTATCAGTCAAGAATTGTGACCAGAGCCGATGCAACCCGCTCAGCAAGGGTATGCAATGCAGGGAGGCGCCGGGCTAAGGAGACACTTTCCCCGCACTACTACCCTGCTGTTGTTGCCGGCAGCTACTGCGCTTGTCACACTGTTTGACAGGCAGCGGTGCTGGCAGCGTGAAGTGCAGCATTCAGCATCTGGTCCATCGCACAGGGCCCGTCAGTGACTCTCAGTGTGGCTCCCTGCATGTGGCTCCCTGCAACAGTAGCTGCGGCAGTGGAAGTTGTCTCTTGCTCCACAACTCTTCTTTGGCCATCCTGTCTTGGGAGTTGCCATTGCTTATGGTTCCGGCTGTTCCTCTCTGCCATCCTTTGGAGATGACTGCTCTCTCACTGACCCTGGCTTGTTTGGCTGCTTGAAACTTCTGTGATGAGCTAGGCTGGTTGGTGGGGCTATGGGGCATACTGACACCCATGCTATTTCAGTTTCACACACCTGGTTTGTGGACTGCACAGAGGACACAGATGTCTGAAACCTGTCTCTACATTTTGGTACTAAATTTGTGTGTGGTTTCCCTTCTAGCTTATTTTTAAAAACAACTTTTTAAGTGCTGCTTTCTCTGATCAGTTACTCTGGTCCCTTATGCTTGTGGGGGCCAGTGTGTTTGGTTTTTGCTCTGTGGGTTGCTGGGCTGAATTCAATTGTATTTTCCGCAGCCGCCACTAGAGGATACCCAACGGCAGCAATTCAATTGTTCTGCCATTTTTTGAGCCGCGGAGGACACATTTTTCCTTGCAGCCTCCTGAGGTGCAAGTAAAAATGTTGGGACACCCAAAGCAGAAGTTTAGTTGGGTTTAGCCATTTTACGCAGCTAAACCCTATCTATTTGGCACAACATGCGCAGAGTGCATTTGCACCCAATCAACAATTGAATTATGACATGTTTAGACGCAATTTTTAGATGGCCAAAACAATTGAATTCCCTCAGTGTGTTCTTTTCCTGACATGGCCAATGACAGGGGCTGCAGTGTGCAAAGCTGGAATGTATGGTAGTCTTGTCTTAAGAGGCCATGCCCCTTGAAGTGAGGTCATGCCCATATTTAGGGTATGCACAACAATTGAATTCCCTCAGTGTGTTCTTTTCCTGACATGGCCAATGACAGGGGCTGCAGTGTGCAAAGCTGGAATGTATGGTAGTCTTGTCTTAAGAGGCCATGCCCCTTGAAGTGAGGTCATGCCCATATTTAGGGTATGCACCTGCGGCACACACAAATAATTCTCACGGTACTGTGTTTTGAAAATATCCAAGGGGGAGGGACACATTTTAACTGTTTGCACTGTGTACCATATTGTCTAGAAATGACATTCCCTATGGCTAACTCCTCTCTCCTCCCCACTGCAGCTGTGTAGCTCTATGACAGGCAGCAGAGCAGGTAGTTTCAAACTGATCTCCTGTGTAAGTACTGCACACTCCTCCCTCTTCCCACTCATGTGTAAGGGGCACTACTGGACATTATGCGTGGCAATACACTGTTGGCATTTTGTGTGGCACAACTACTGTGGAAATTTTGTGTGGCACTACTACTGTGGGCGTTAATTGTAAGGGGTACAACTACTGTGAGTATTATGTGTGGCACTACTACTGTGGGTGTTATGTGTAACGGACACTACTACTGTGGGCATTATGTGTATAAGGAGCACTACTGTGGGCACTGTGTATAAAAGGCACTACTGTGTAGTGTAACATGTACTGTATAAGAGGCACTACTATGTGGCGTAACATGTATAAGAGGCACTACTGTGTAACTTAACATGACTAAGGGGCACTACTGTGTGACATAATGTGAATATGGGTCACTACTTTGTGTCATAAGGTGTATTAGGGGCACTACTGTGTGTTTCATTCTGAATAAGGTACACTACTTTGTGGTGCAATATAAATCAGGGGCACTAAGTGCGGTGTAATGTAAATAAGAATGTGCTACTGTGTGCTGTAATTTGAATTGGGGTTACTATTGTGTGGCCACGCCCCTTCCTTGTGAGACCATACCCATTTATTACATATGGGAGGAGGGTGCAAATTTATAGTTTGTAGGGGGGACGCCAAACACCCTAGCACCGGCCCTAATTGTGACACAGTGAGCATCAATTATACAAACATTTAAACTGCAACCATAAACATAATTGTATCAAAGAAATTCATTGCACTAAAAGCCCATTTGGGTCTAACTGCAATTAACTATTCAATTAAACAGTTTAGCAATGTACCTCATTATATCAATGAACCTCAGTGTGTTTGGAACCCTTTTGATGTATAGTCAATAATAACCAAGAGCAAAACTGTCCATTATATTATGTATAGAGTAGCTAGTAGCCAGGTTAACATCATCTATGTGGTTTATTTTTTTATCCCTGTAAATTTAAAACTTGAAGAAAGTCCCCATGGTTTTAAATGAATAAAGGTTTGGTGGAGTCTTTATATAAATTAATTTCCCACAGTGTTTTTTGTACTTTTTCTATGAATTTAGTTTGATACAGTATCTTATTAAAAAGAGGTGCTATCACATGGGATTCCATTAATTTTGGCAGTCAGTATGTCGACAGCAACTGTGTTGATGCTGAAATTCAGGAACAATGATATTCAAAATGGTTAATATGCTACTTAGAGTATTTTACTCATTTTGTCATTATAACATTTGAGCATGCCACATTAACAGCATGTTTAGAGCTATAGGGGGTCATTCTGACCTGATCACATGCAGCAACTTTTTGCTGCCCGTGCAATCATGTAGACGCCGCCTATGGAGGAGTGTTTTTTTGCATAGCAAGTCTGCATTCGCTTGTGCAGCCATGCTATGCAAAAAAGGTTTTGTGCAAAAGTAGACTAGGGCTAAACATACTTACCCTGTGCGATCACCTCAGCATGGCAGGTTCAGGAATTGAATTTAGACACCCGCCCTCCAAATGCCTCGACATTCCTGCGTTCCGATCTCCATGCCCCGAAAACAGTCAGTTGACGCCCGGATTCGCCTTCCTCCTGTCAATCTTCTTGCGGTCGCCACTGCAACCACTTTCGTTGTTGGAGGCGTAGCTGCATGGCGACGCCCGTCGCGGGCAACGAAGCACCTGTGCAATGTGGCCACAGCGCATACGCAGTTCCAACCCGATTGCATGGCTGCAAATAAATGCAGCGTGCCAACGGGTCGGAATGACCCCCATAATGCCTACAGTATATACTGTAGTAGAAATGGTCTATGTAGCAGTTTAGTCATCGACATATTGTAATGGCATCTGCATTTCAGTGATATCATAGTTGCTGCTGACATACTGTAGTGACTGACAATAAAATGTATCCTTTCTATCACAGTGCATTGCTAAGTGATTTAGTTAATGATGTTGACTAAGCTACAGAGAAAAATGTTTCTTGATAAATAAACCCCCAAGATTCAATGTTACACTCTGAAATTGCCAGGTGTTTGGGGCTTTTCTTTTTTTAAATGTATATTTATTACAATTAAACATTATCACTGCCACTGGAAAACTGATGCATGCAACCAAGATGAAAAAAGGAAAGAATAAAAGGCAGGGATGTATCTGTTCTACTGAATATATTTACCAATCTAAAATATACAATGACCTTTAAAACATGAGTAAACAAGTCACTGATAATCTGCAGTGTTAAGGTTTATTTTTAAAAAGAATGTAGTGACTGACCCATAAACTGAAAGAAAAGCTGTATCCAAAGACATAAACTCATAGAGAAAACATCAATTACATAACTTTCACAGCATGTTAAGCAATTTTCCAGGCCAATATCTTTGCCATACACTGCCTGAATACTACTGAACAAGAGTAGCAGAGCAATACAGAAATAACCGTACGCAAGCCATGTTCAAGCTAAATATGACAGTTACTACAGCTCTGCACAATGTTTTTGAAGGAATATTTTAATTTTGGCAAAATGTTTTATTGGTAAATAAAAAATAATAATAATTTGGCTAAAGAAAGCACAAAAACTACAGAAGCATGTATAGTAATACTCTCTTTTTGATGGAGTACTCTACATTTGATTAGAGATGAGCGCCTGAAATTTTTCGGGTTTTGTGTTTTGGTTTGGGTTCGGTTCCGCGGCCGTGTTTTGGGTTCGAACGCGTTTTGGCAAAACCTCACCGAATTATTTTTGTCGGATTCGGGTGTGTTTTGGATTCGGGTGTTTTTTTCCAAAAACACTAAAAAACAGCTTAAATCATAGAATTTGGGGGTCATTTTGATCCCAAAGTATTATTAACCTCAAAAACCATAATTTACACTCATTTTCAGTCTATTCTGAATACCTCACACCTCACAATATTATTTTTAGTCCTAAAATTTGCACCGAGGTCGCTGTGTGAGTAAGATAAGCGACCCTAGTGGCCGACACAAACACCGGGCCCATCTAGGAGTGGCACTGCAGTGTCACGCAGGATGTCCCTTCCAAAAAACCCTCCCCAAACAGCACATGACGCAAAGAAAAAAAGAGGCTTTTTACTGATATTTGGTGTTTTGGATTTGACATGCTCTGTACATTGGGCATCGGCCTTGGCAGACGACGTTGCTGGCATTTCATCGTCTCGGCCATGACTAGTGGCAGCAGCTTCAGCACGAGGTGGAAGTGGATCTTGATCTTTCCCTAATTTTGGAACCTCAACTTTTTTGTTCTCCATATTTTATAGGCAGAACTAAAAGGCACCTCAGGTAAACAATGGAGATGGATGGATTGGATACTAGTATACAATTATGGACGGACTGCCACGGTTAGGTGGTATAAAAAAACCACGGTTAGGTGGTATATAATACAATTATGGTTGGACGGACTGCCTGCCGAGTGCCGACACAGAGGTAGCCACAGCCGTGAACTACCGCACTGTACACTGGTTGATAAAGAGATAGTAGTATACTCGTAACAACTAGTATGACGACGGTATAAAGAATGAAAAAAAAACCACGGTTAGGTGGTATATATTATAATACAATTATGGTTGGACGGACTGCCTGCCGAGTGCCGACACAGAGGTAGCCACAGCCGTGAACTACCGCACTGTACACTGGTTGATAAAGAGATAGTAGTATACTCGTAACAACTAGTATGACGACGGTATAAAGAATGAAAAAAAAACCACGGTTAGGTGGTATATATTATAATACAATTATGGATGGACGGACTGCCTGCCGAGTGCCAACACAGAGGTAGCCACAGCCGTGAACTACCGCACTGTACACTGGTTGATAAAGAGATAGTAGTATACTCGTAACAACTAGTATGACGACGGTATAAAGAATGAAAAAAAAACCACGGTTAGGTGGTATATATTATAATACAATTATGGATGGACGGACTGCCTGCCGAGTGCCGACACAGAGGTAGCCACAGCCGTGAACTACCGCACTGTACACTGGTTGATAAAGAGATAGTAGTATACTCGTAACAACTAGTATGACGACGGTATAAAGAATGAAAAAAAAACCACGGTTAGGTGGTATATATTATAATACAATTATGGTTGGACGGACTGCCTGCCGAGTGCCGACACAGAGGTAGCCACAGCCGTGAACTACCGCACTGTACACTGGTTGATAAAGAGATAGTAGTATACTCGTAACAACTAGTATGACGACGGTATAAAGAATGAAAAAAAAACCACGGTTAGGTGGTATATAATACAATTATGGTTGGACGGACTGCCTGCCGAGTGCCGACACAGAGGTAGCCACAGCCGTGAACTACCGCACTGTACACTGGTTGATAAAGAGATAGTAGTATACTCGTAACAACTAGTATGACGACGGTATAAAGAATGAAAAAAAAACCACGGTTAGGTGGTATATATTATAATACAATTATGGTTGGACGGACTGCCTGCCGAGTGCCGACACAGAGGTAGCCACAGCCGTGAACTACCGCACTGTACACTGGTTGATAAAGAGATAGTAGTATACTCGTAACAACTAGTATGACGACGGTATAAAGAATGAAAAAAAAACCACGGTTAGGTGGTATATATTATAATACAATTATGGATGGACGGACTGCCTGCCGAGTGCCGACACAGAGGTAGCCACAGCCGTGAACTACCGCACTGTACACTGGTTGATAAAGAGATAGTAGTATACTCGTAACAACTAGTATGACGACGGTATAAAGAATGAAAAAAAAACCACGGTTAGGTGGTATATAATACAATTATGGTTGGACGGACTGCCTGCCGAGTGCCGACACAGAGGTAGCCACAGCCGTGAACTACCGCACTGTACACTGGTTGATAAAGAGATAGTAGTATACTCGTAACAACTAGTATGACGACGGTATAAAGAATGAAAAAAAAACCACGGTTAGGTGGTATATATTATAATACAATTATGGATGGACGGACTGCCTGCCGAGTGCCGACACAGAGGTAGCCACAGCCGTGAACTACCGCACTGTACACTGGTTGATAAAGAGATAGTAGTATACTCGTAACAACTAGTATGACGACGGTATAAAGAATGAAAAAAAAACCACGGTTAGGTGGTATATATTATAATACAATTATGGATGGACGGACTGCCTGCCGAGTGCCGACACAGAGGTAGCCACAGCCGTGAACTACCGCACTGTACTGTGTCTGCTGCTAATATAGACTGGTTGATAAAGAGATAGTATACAATACTACTAATATACTGGTGGTCAGGCACTGGTCACCACTAGTCACACTGGCAGTGGCACTCCTGCAGCAAAAGTGTGCACTGTTTAATTTTAATATAATATTATTTATCATGTACTCCTGGCTCCTGCTATAACAACCTGCAGTGCTCCCCAGTCTCCCCCACAATTATAAGCTTTATATACAATACATTGATGTGCAGCACACTGGGCTGAGCAGTGCACACAGACTGAGTCACTGTGTGACTGTGTATCGTTTTTTTCAGGCAGAGAACGGATATATTAAATAAAACAAACAACTGCACTGTCTCTGGTGGTCACTGGTCACTGTGGTCGTCAGTCACTAAACTCTGTCTGCACTCTCTTCTAATCTACAGTATCACAGCAATCTCTCTCTCTCTCTTCTAAATCTAATCTAAATGGAGAGGACGCCAGCCACGTCCTCTCCCTATCAATCTCAATGCACGTGTGAAAATGGCGGCGACGCGCGGCTCCTTATATAGAATCCGAGTCTCGCGAGAATCCGACAGCGTCATGATGACGTTCGGGCGCGCTCGGGTCAACCTAGCAAGGCGGGAAGATCCGAGTCGCTCGGACCCGTGAAAAAAAACATGAAGTTCTGGCGGGTTCGGATTCAAAGAAACCGAACCCGCTCATCTCTACATTTGATACGTATTTTCTCTATGTTGCACAAGTTTTACTTTGTTTAAAAAAGAGAATAATTAACCTAGTTGTTTACATTTTTCTAACTCTGCTTCAAGTGAAAAGGACATAATCACGAGAGCCAGCAAAAACTCTCCCAAATTCAAAAGTCTATCAGAAATTTTAGGAGAGTAAGCAAGTATATATGATCTAGAAATGTGCGGCGGACACTTTTCGGGTTTTGTGTTTGGATCTGGATCTCCATTCATGTTTTGGATCTGGATTGGTTTTGCCAAAACCACCTTTTCAGGTTTTGGTTTTGGATCTGGATTTTTTTTTCAAAATCCATAATACAGCGAAAATCACAGAATTTGGGGGTATTTTTGATCCTACGGTAATATTAACCTCAATAACATTAATTTTCACTCATTTCCAATCTATTCTGAACACCTCACAACCCACAATATTATTTTTAGGCCAAAAAGTTGCACCGAGGTAGCTGGATGACTAAGCTAAGCAACACAAGTGGGCGGCACAAACACATTGCCCATCTAGGAGTGGCACTGCAGTGGCAGACAGGATGTCAGTTTTAAAAACTAGACCCCAAAGAGCACATAACGCAAAGAAAAAAAAAGAGGTGCAAGATGGAATTGTCCTTGGGCCCTCCCACCCACCCTTATGTTGTTTAAACAGGACATGCACAGTTTAATAAACCCATCATTTCAGCGCCAGGTGGTCCCCCTGGAAAAAGCACTCAGAATAATAGCTAGCTACAAACATACCACCTCCATAGTTGATGACTTTTCACATTATGAGAAGAGGCAAGAGGAAGAAGACAGTGTCAAGTGGGGTGATTAAAAAATAGAGAGGCACACACAATCATGAACAAAACACAGGCTTTCACCTGCACTCCTTTATTGGTGTGGAACAGAAAGAACTTTAACCAATCAAATATATAATTACTACATTACTGTACAAACTGAAAAACTACTGGCCAAAGCCACCGAATTTGTACCCCCTTCTACATTTGCAGGGATTAAGATAATCTCGAATTTAATGCTGGTATGCAAATAAACTGGTGTATGCCACAGAATCAAGATTGGATATTTTCCCCTCTACGGAGTCTGGAGACTTATTTTGTGAAAATCTTGTGGGTTTCTTTTTTTCCATTTTTTTATTGCATTCTTATTTACATATTTTGTGCCAAATCTCTTATTTTTGATTATCACAGCTCCCAGTTACACGCATGTGAGCATACCTGTGTGTCCCAGTTAGAGACATGTGAGCTTACCTGTGTCTTGTTTATTTTATTCATATTTTATTTTTAGATGTTTTATCAGCCCCTCCTGAGCCACCACAGCAGCTCGGGATCAGCCAAGTTGAGTTCGGCTGTGGAGCCCCTGCCCTAGTGGAGCTTACCAATCTACAGTAGAAATTAATTTCATACTACAAGTAGGACTGTGGGAGAAAGCAATGCTAACCTCTGTGCCACCAGCATGCCTCAGCCTGACAAGCCAGACATCTTCCTGGCTGTAAGCCACCACAAGACTCCATACTAGGCATTATTCATTAACTGTTTTTGCCTCACAGGAGCTCCTGGCCCATTAAGTGCTGCAGTGCAATGAAAAGCTGATGCAATGCAAGATCACTGAAACTCTGTTCATCTAACACTGCAAGGTCTTGCAATAACCCTATGCAGCCCTTACTATTATTAAGGAGAGAAAAAATAAAAAATAAAGGAAAAGAACCCTGTACAACAAATGCACATCTTGTAAATAATCCCAAGTGTGAAACATTAATAATAAATCAAAATTAAGGTTGACTAATTGGAGTCATTCATTTGAATCCCTAACATGAAATAATTGAGAAGAACCTTTCTCTAATGCTGGGTATTCAGTGCACACTAGACGATATATCTACTAGAGATGAGTGGGTTCAGACAGGGCACCCCTGGAAATACATGTCAGACATACAGTATAGACATAGGTGTGTTTGGAAAAATAAGAATTTACTCACCGGTAATTCTATTTCTCGTAGTCCGTAGTGGATGCTGGGAACTCCGTAAGGACCATGGGGAATAGCGGGCTCCGAAGGAAGCTGGGCACTCTAGAAAGATCTTAGACTACCTGGTGTGCACTGGCTCCTCCCACTATGACCCTCCTCCAAGCCTCAGTTAGGTACTGTGCCCGGACGAGCGTACACAATAAGGAAGGATTTTGAATCCCGGGTAAGACTCATACCAGCCACACCAATCACACCGTACAACTCGTGATATGAAACACAGTTAACAGTATGAAACAATAGAGCCTCTCAACAGATGGCTCAACAATAACCCGATTTAGTTAACAATAACTATGTACAAGTATTGCAGATAAACCGCACTTGGGATCGGCGCCCAGCATCCACTACGGACTACGAGAAATAGAATTACCGGTGAGTAAATTCTTATTTTCTCTAACGTCCTAGTGGATGCTGGGAACTCCGTAAGGACCATGGGGATTATACCAAAGCTCCCAAACGGGCGGGAGAGTGCGGATGACTCTGCAGCACTGAATGAGAGAACTCCAGGTCCTCCTCAGCCAGGGTATCAAATTTGTAGAATTTTGCAAACGTGTTTGCCCCTGACCAAGTAGCTGCTCGGCAAAGTTGTAAAGCCGAGACCCCTCGGGCAGCCGCCCAAGATGAGCCCACCTTCCTTGTGGAATGGGCATTGACAGATTTTGGCTGTGGCAGGCCTGCCACAGTATGTGCAAGCTGAATTGTACTACAAATCCAACGAGCAATAGTCTGCTTAGAAGCAGGAGCACCCAGCTTGTTAGGTGCATATAGGATAAAACAGCGAGTCAGATTTTCTGACTCTAGCCGTTCTGGAAACATATATTTTCAGTGCCCTGACAACGTCTAGCAACTTGGAGTCCTCCAAGTCCCTAGTAGCCTAGGCACCACAATAGGCTGGTTCAGGTGAAACGCTGACACCACCTTTGGGAGAAACTGGGGACGAGTCCTCAATTCTGCCCTATCCATATGGAAAATCAAATAAGGGCTTTTACAAGACAAAGCCGCCAACTTTGATACTCGCCTGGCAGAAGCCAAGGCCAATAACATAACCACCTTCCACGTGAGATATTTCAGATCCACGGTTTTTAGTGGTTCAAACCAATGTGATTTTAAGAAACTCAACACCACGTTGAGATCCCAAGGTGCCACAGGAGGCACAAACGGGGGCTGACTCTGCAGCACTCCTTTTATAAATGTCTGAACTTCAGGTACTGAAGCTAGTTCTTTTTGAAAGAAAATCGACAGAGCCGAGATCTGTACCTTAATGGAACCCAATTTAAGGCCCATAGTCACTCCTGCTTGCAGGAAATGCAGAAATCGACCTAGTTGAAATTCCTCTGTTGGGGCCCTTTCGGCCTCACACCATGCAACATATTTTCGCCATATGCGGTGATAATGAGTTGCTGTAACCTCTTTCCTGGCTTTAGTAAGCGTAGGAATAACTTCCTCCGGAATGCCCTTTTCCTTCAGGATCCGGCGTTCAACCGCCATGCCGACAAACGCAGCCGCGGTAAGTCTTGGAACAGACAGGGCCCCTGCTGCCGCAGGTCCTGTCTGAGTGGCAGAGGCCATGGGTCCTCTGATATAAATTCTTGAAGTTCTGGGTACCAAGCTCTTCTTGGCCATCCACGAGTATCGTTCTTACTCCTCGCCTTCTTATTATTCTCAGTACCTTTGGTATGAGAGGCAGAGGGGAGAACACATAAACCGACTGGTACACCCACGGTGTTACCAGAGCGTCCATAGCTATCGCCTGAGGGTCCCTTGACCCGGTGCAATATCTTTTATAGCTTTTTGTTGAGGCGGGACGCCATCATGTCCACCTGTGGCCTTTCCCAATGGTGTACAATCCTATTGGAAGACTTCTGGAGGAAGTCCCCATTCTCCCGGGTGGAGGTCGTGTCTGTTGAGAAGATCTGCTTCCCAGTTGTCCACTCCGGGAATGAACACTGCTGACAGTGCTAACACATGATTTTCCGCCTATCGGAGAATCCTTGTGGCTTCTGTCATCGCCATCCTGCTTCTTGTGCCGCCCTGTTGGTTTACATGGGCGACTGCCGTGATGTTGTCTGATTGGATCAGTACCGGCTGGTTTTGAAGCAGAGGCCTTGCCGGCCTCAGGGCATTGTAAATGGCCCTCAGGTCCAGAATATTTATGTGTAGGGAAATAACCTGACTTGACCAAAGTCCCTGGAAATTTCTTCCCTGTGTGACTGCCTCCCAGCCTCAAAGGCTGGAATTCATGGTCACTAGGACCTAGTCCCGTATGCCGAACCTGCGGCCCTCTTGAAGATGGGCACTCTGAAGCCACCACAGTAGAGATACCCTGGTCCTTGGAGACAGGGTTATCAGCCTATGCATCGGAAGATGCGATCCGGACCACTTGTCCAACAGGTCCCTCTGAAAAGTTCTTGTATGGAACCTGCCTAATGGGATTGCTTCGTAGGAAGCTACCATTTTTCCCAGGACTTGCGTGCAATGATGCACCGCTACCTATTTTGGCTTCAGGAGGTCTCTGACTAGAGATGACAACTCCTTGGCTTTCTCCTCCGGGAGAAACACTATTTCTGGTTTATGTCCAGAACCATCCCCAGGAACAGTAGACGTGTCATAGGAACCAGCTGTGACTTTGGACTGTTTAGAATCCAACCATGCTGTTGTAGCACTTTCCAAAATAGTGCTACCCCGACTACCAACTGCTCCTTGGACCTCGCCCTTATAACGAGATTGTCCAAGTACGGGATAATTACAACTCCCTTTTTTTGAAGGAGTATCAACATTTCGGCCATTACCTTGATAAAACACCCTCGGTGCCATGTACAGTCCAAACGGCAGTGTCTGGACTTGGTAATGGTAATCCTGTACCACAAATCTGAGGTACTCCTGGCGAGGATGGTAAATGGGGACATGCAGGTAAGCATCCTTGATGTCCCAGGATACCATGTAATCCCCCTCGTCCAGGCTTGGAATAACCGCCCTGAGCGATTCCATCTTGAACTTGAATTTTTGTGTTCAAGGATTTTAAATATAAAATGGGTCACACCGAACCATGCGGTTTCGGTACCCCAACCCGTGTGGAATAGTAACCCCGTCCTTGTTGAAGTAGGGGCACCTTGAGTATTACCTGCTGGGAATACCGCTTATTAATTGCCTCTAGCACAGCCTCCCTGCCTGAGGGAGTTGTCAGCAAGGCATTTTTTAGGAAACGGCTGGGTGGAGACATCTCGAATTCCAGCTTGTACCCCTGAAATACTACTTGAAAGAAACAGGGATCCACCTGTGAGCGAGCCCACTAATTGCTGAAATTTTTGAGACGGCCCCCCACCGTACCTGGCTACACCTGTGGAGCACCCGCGTCATGGTGTGGCCTCACAGGAGGCGGGGGAAGAATCTTGATTCTGGGAACAGGCTGACTGGTGCAGCTTTTTTCCCTCTACCCTTGTCTCTGTACAGAAAGGAAGCGCCATTTGTTTCTGAAGCCGAAAGGACTGTACCTTTGTTTGTGAGGAAACCTGAGGTAAAAATTATTTCTTCCCAGCAGTTGCTGTGGATACGAGGTCCCAGAGACCATCCCCAAATAATTCCTCACCCTTATAAGGCTCTCTATGCGCTTTTTAAGTCAGCATCACCTGTCCAGTGACAGGTCTCTAATACCCTCCTGACAGAATGGACATTACATTTATTTTGGATGCCAGCTGGCAAAATATCCCTCTGTGCATCCCCCATATATAAGACGACGTCTTTAATATGTTTTTATGTTTGCCAACTAGTATCACTGTTTGACAGGGTCACCGACCACGCTGCAGCAGCACTATCTGCAGGTCTCAGTCTAGTACCTGAGTGTGTAAATACAGACTTCAGGATAGCCTCCTGTTTTTTATCAACAGGTACCTATTAAAGTGGCCGTATCCTAAGACGGCAGTGCCACCTTTTTTGACAAACGTGTGAGCGCCTTATCCACCCTAGGGGATATCTCCCAGCGTAACTTATCCACCTGGCGGGAAAGGGTACGCCATCAGTAACTTTTTATAAATTACCAGTTTCTTAACGGGGGAACCCACGCTTTCACACACTTCATTTATTCATCTGATGGGGGAACAAAACACTGCCTGTTTTTTCTCCCCAAACCTAAAACCCATTTTTAGAGGTGCTTGGGTTAAAGTCAGAAATGTATAACACATTTTTTATTGCCGGGATCACGTCACGGATGTTCCTAGTGGATTGTGTATATGTCTCCACCTTGTCGACACTGGAGTCAGACTCCGTGTCGACATCTGTGTCTGCCATCTGAGAGAGCGGGCGTTTTTGAGCCCCTGATGGCCTTTGAGACGCCTGGGCAGGCGCGGGCTGCGAAGCCGGCTGTCCCACAGCTGTTACGTCATCCACCCTTTTATGTAAGGAGTTGACACTGTCAGTTAATACCTTTCACCTATCCATCCACTCTGGTGTCGGCCCCACAGGGGGCGACATCACATATATCGGCCTCTGTTCTGTCACCATATAAGCCTCCTCATTCAACATGTCGACACAGCCGTACCGACACACCGCAGACACACAGGGAATGCTCTAAACGAGGACAGGACCCACAAAAGCCCTTTGGGGGGACAGAGTAAGAGTATGCCAGCACACACCAGAGCGCTATATATATATACAGGGACTAACTGAGTTATGTCCCTAATAGCTGCTTTTTATATAATATACTGTATACAGTGCCAATTTTAATGCCCCCCCTCTCTTTTCCCTCTTACTGTACTGTAGAATTGCAGGGAAGAGCCAGGGAGCTTCCTTCCAGCCGAGCTGTGAGGGAAAAATGGCGCCAGTGTGCTGAGGAGATAGGCTCCGCCCCTTTTTCGCGGCCTATTCTCCCGTTTTTTATGGAATTCTGGCAGGGGTATTTACCTCATATATAGCCCCTGGGGCCATATATTGAGGTATTTTAGCCAGCCAAGGTGTTTTTATTGCTGCCTCAGGGCGCCCCCCCCAGCGCCCTGCACCCTCAGTGACCGGAGTGTGAAGTGTGTGAGAGGAGCAATGGCGCACAGCTGCAGTGCTGTGCGCTACCTTGGTGAAGACAGAGTCTTCATGCCGCCGATTTTCCGGACCATCTTCTTGCTTCTGGCTCTGTAAGGGGGACGGCGGCGCGGCTCCGGGACCGAACATCAAGGCTGGGCCTGCGGTCGATCCCTCTGGAGCTAATGGTGTCCAGTAGCCTAAGAAGCCCAATCCGGCTGCAAGCAGGCGAGTTCGCTTCTTCTCCCCTTAGTCCCTCGCTGCAGTGAGCCTGTTGCCAGCAGGTCTCACTGAAAATAACAAATTCTAAGACTATAACTTTCTAAGAGCTCAGGAGAGCCCCTAGTGTGCATCCAACCTCGGCCGGGCACGAAATCTAACTGAGGATTGGAGGAGGGTCATAGTGGGAGGAGCCAGTGCACACCAGGTAGTCTAAGATCTTTCTAGAGTGCCCAGCCTCCTTCGGAGCCCACTATTCCCCATGGTCCTTACGGAGTTCCCAGCATCCACTAGGACGTTAGAGAAATCTAGGTTTCTCCGGCAGTTGCCAGAGAAAATTAAGTAGAAGATGTTGCCATTTCACGTTCTGCTGGATTATGATTCTGTCTCTTCTAAATCTGACTGACTTTGGCCACAAATTTTGGCTCCCCCACTTTATTACAAACACTTTGTCAATATTGCAATTTTCATTTCCACCTTTGTGGCTATATGTTTTCATAAATCTGGTTATGATGTTGAAGCTTTTTTCATATACTGCTCTAGGCTTTAATTCAAACCTAGGATCAAATACAGAAGAACCCCTTGAATTATACGGCAACTCCTCTAGACTTATACAGCAGATAGGCAACACCCCTATACTTATACAGCATAGGCAGCAATCCCCCCGAGAGAATTATACAGCACATCAGAAAGGCAGCAGCACCCCTGGACTTAAAAGGCAGTGGGGCAGCACCCCTGTACTGATAGGGCAGAGGGGCAGCACCCCATATAGTGCAGCACCCCTGGAATGATGTGGCAGACAAAGAAAAGATGTGCAAGATGGAATTGTCCTTGGGTCCTCCCACCCACCCACATAATGCAATGAAGAAAAAGAGGTGCAATGAGGTAGCTGGATGACTAAGCTAAGAGACACAAGTGGGCGGCACAAACACCTGGCCCATCTAAGAGTGGCACTGCAGTGGCAGACAGGATGGCACTTTTAAAAAATAGGCCCCAAACAGCACATGATGCAAAGAAGAAAAAAAGGTGCAATGAGGTAGCTGGTTGGCCAAGCTAAGTGACACAAGTGTGCACACAAACACCTGGCCCATCTAGAAGTGGCACTGCAGTTACAGAGTGGATGGCACTTAAGGACAGGACCAGTGTACATTTATTTTCACAGCACTCCTGTAATTTTACAGCATACAGTACAGGGCCAGTGTACTTTTATAAGATCCCTGTATTTTTTACAGCATACAGGACAGAACCAGCACCCCTGTATTTTCACAGCACTCCTGTTTTTCTCTTACGTCCTAGAGGATGCTGGGGACTCCGTAAGGACCATGGGGAATAGACGGGCTCCGCAGGAGACATGGGCACTAAAAAAGAACTTTAGGTATGCGTGTGCACTGGCTCCTCCCTCTATGCCCCTCCTCCAGACCTCAGTTTAATACTGTGCCCAGAGGAGACTGGGTGCACTACAGGGAGCTCTCCTGAGCTTCCTGAAAGAAAGTATTTTGTTAGGTTTTTTATTTTCAGGGAGACCTGCTGGCAACAGGCTCCCTGCATCTTGGGACTGAGGAGAGAGAAGCAGACCTACTTAAATGCTAGGCTCTGCTTCTTAGGCTACTGGACACCATTAGCTCCAGAGGGAGTCAGAACACAGGTCTCCCCTAGCGGTTCGTCCCGGAGCCGCGACGCCGTCCTCCTCGCAGAGCCGGAAGATAGAATCCGGGTGAGTATAGGAAGACAGAAGACTTCAGATCTCCAGTGAGGTAACGCGCAGCGGTAAAGCTGCACGCTATTGCTCCCACACAGAACACACACAGCTGGCACTGTTGGGTGCAGGGTGCGGGGGTGGGGCGCCCTGGGCAGCAATGTATACCTCTAGGACTGGCTATAAGTATATATACACTAAATTGTGTTGTTTTTAGAGTATCCCCACCAGTTTTGTTTAAAAGAGCGGGACCGAAGCCCGCCACTGAGGGGGCGGGGCTTCTCCCTCAGCACTCACCAGCGCCATTTTCTCCACAGCACACGCTGAGAAGCTGGCTCCCCGAACTCTCCCCTGCTGATCACCGGTGACAGAGGGTTTTAAAGAAGGGGGGGGGCACATAATTTGGCGCAGTGAATATATAAAGAGCGCTGTATCTGGGTCATTTTTTCCAGGGTAATTGGCGCTGGGTGTGTACTGGCATACTCTCTCTCTGTCTCTCCAAAGGGCCTTGTGGGGGAACTATCTCCAGATTAGACCTTTCCCTGAGTGTGTGATGTGTCGGTACGTGCGTGTCGGCATGTCTGAAGCAGAAGGCTCTCCTAGGGATGAGGTGGAACGCTTGAGTGTGGTGTCTCCGTCAGCAACGCCGACACATGACTGGATGGATATGTGGAATATTTTAACTGCAAATGTGAATTTATTGCACAAACGTTTGGACAAAGAAGAGTCTTGGGACAGAACAGAGGGTCATACCCTGCCTTTCCCTATGTCACAGGGGCCTTCTGGGTCTCAAAAATGCCCACTTTCTCCGGTAGTTGACACAGTTACCGACACGGATTCTGAATCCAGTGTCGATTATGATGATGCGAGGTTGCAGCCAAAATTGGCAAAGAGTATTCATTATATGATTATTGCTATAAAGGATGTACTGCATATTATAGATGACCCCGCGGTGCCTAATCCAAAGATCCACATGTTTAAAGAAAAGAAGCCTGAGGTTACTTTTCCACCTTCTTTTGAATTAAATGAGTTATTTGAAAGTGCTTGGAAAACTCCAGACAAGAAACTGCAGAGTCCCAAAAGGATTCTTATGGCGTATCCTTTCCCGATCAAGGACAGGATACGGTGGGAATCCTCCCCAAGGGTGGACAAAGCGTTGACGCGCCTTTCCAAAAAGGTGGCGCTGCCATGTCAGGATACCGCTGCCCTCAGGGATCCTGCTGATCGCAAGCAGGAAACTACCTTGATGTCAATTTACACACATACCGGTACATTACTCAGGCTGGCGATTTTGTCAGCTTGGGTTTGTAGCGCTGTGATAGCGTGGACCGATACCTTATCTGCTGATATGGATACTATGGATAAGGAAACTGTTTTATTGAACCTGGGCCATATTAAGGATGCGGTCCTTTATATGAGAGAGGCTCAGAGGGATGTAGGCATACTGGGGTTCAGAGCGAACGCTATGGCGATTTCTGCCAGGCGAGCACTGTGGACCCGACAGTGGACGGGTGATGCCGACTCGAAACGGCATATGGAGGTTTTGCCTTACAAGGGTGAGGAATTGTTTGGGGAAGGTCTCGCGGACCTAGTTTCCACGGCTACTGCAGGTAAATCATCTTTTTTACCTTATGTTTCCTCACAGCCTAAAAAAGCGCCACATTATCAGATGCAGTCCTTTCGGTCGCATAAATCCAAGAGAGCTCGGGGATCTTCCTTTCTTGCCAGAGGTAAGGGCAAGGGGAAAAAGCTGCCAGCTACAGCCAGTTCCCAGGAACAAAAGTCCTCCCTGGCTTCTACTAAATCCACCGCATGACGCTGTGGCTCCGCAGGAGGAGTCCGCTCCTATGGGGGCACGTCTTCGACTTTTCAGCCAGGTCTGTGTTCACTCTCAGGTGGATCCCTGGGCAATAGATATTTTTACCAGGGGTACAAGCTGGAATTCGAAGAGGTGCCTCCTCGCCGGTTTTCCAAATCGGCACTGCCGACTTCTTCCCCAGAGAGGGAGGTAGTTTTAGCAGCAATTCAAAAGTTGTGCCTTCAACGAGTGGTGGTCAAAGTTCCCCTGCTGCAGCAAGGGATGGGCTATTACTCAACCCTGTTTGTGGTCCCGAAACCGGATGGTTCGGTCAGACCCATTCTGAATTTAGAATCCTTAAACCTATACTTAAAGAGGTTCAAGTTCAAGATGGAATCGCTCAGAGCGGTCATTGCAAGTCTGGAAGGGGGAGATTATATGGTGTCCCTAGATATAAAGGATGCATACCTTCATGTCCCCATTTATCAACCTCATCAGGCGTTCCTGAGATTTGTGGTGCAGGATTGTCATTACCAATTTCAGACGTTGCCGTTTCCGCGGCCCCGAGAATTTTTACCAAATTAATGGCAGAAATGATGGTGCTCCTGCGCAAGCAGGGTGTCACAATTATCCCATACTTGGACGATCTCCTGATAAAAGCGAGATCGAGAGAACAGTTGCTGGACAGCGTATCACTCTCCCTGAGGGTGTTGCAACAACACGGTTGGATTCTAAATCTACCAAAGTCACAGTTAGTTCCAACGAACCGATTGCCTTTCTTAGGCATGATTCTGGACACGGAACAAAAGTGGGTTTTTCTCCCGATGGAAAAGGCCCAGGAACTTCAGAGCTTGATCAGTTACCTGTTAAAGCCAGACAGGGTGTCGGTACATCACTGCACTCGAGTGTTGGGAAAAATGGTGGCATCTTATGATGCCATTCCATTCGGCAGGTTCCATTCCAGGACTTTTCAGTGGGACCTTCTGGACAAGTGGTCCGGGTCACATCTACAGATTCATCAGATGATCCGCCTGTTCCCCAGGGCAAGGGTATCTCTCCTGTGGTGGCTGCAGAGTGCTCACCTTCTAGAGGGTCGCAGGTTCGGCATTCAGGACTGGGTTCTGGTGACCACGGACACGAGCCTCCGAGGATGGGGAGCAGTCGCACAGGGAAGAAACTTCCAAGGTCTGTGGTCAAGCCAGGAGGCTTGTCTACACATCAACGTTCTGGAATTAAGGGCCATATACAACGGCCTTCGTCAGGCAGAGACCTTACTTCGAGGTCTACCGGTTCTGATTCAGTCAGACAACATCACAGCAGTGGCTCATGTAAACCGCCAAGGTGAGTGTCATGTAAGCGCTCTGACATCAGTCTTCATTCCGGGAGTGGACAACTGGGAAGCAGACTTCCTAAGCAGACACGATCTGCATCCAGGAGAGTGGGGACTTCATCAGGATGTCTTCGCAGAGATTGCAAGTCAGTGGGGACTGCCTCAAATAGACATGATGGCTTCACGCCTCAACAAGAAACTTCCGAGATATTGCGCCAGGTCAAGGGACCCTCAGGCGGTTGCAGTGGACGCACTGGTGACACCGTGGGTGTTTCAGTCGGTCTATGTGTTCCCTCCTCTTCCTCTCATCTCAAAGATACTGAGAATCATAAGACGAAGAGGGATTCAGACAATTCTCATTGTTCCAGATTGGCCTAGAAGGGCCTGGTATCCGGTTCTACAGGAAATGCTCACCGAAGATCCGTGGCCTCTTCCTCTCAGGGAAGACCTGTTACAACAAGGGCCCTTTCTGTTCCAGGACTTACCGCGACTGCGTTTGATGGCATGGCAGTTGAACGCAGGATCCTAGCGGAGAAGGGCATTCCAGAAGAGGTCATTTCTACTCTGATAAAGGCGAGGAAGGAGGTGATATTGAAACATTATCACTGAATCTGGAGGAAGTATGTGTCTTGGTGCGAAGCCAAAACTGCTTCTCTGGAAGAATTCCATCTGGGCCGTTTTCTCCACTTCCTGCAAACTGGAGTGAATTTGGGCCTGAAGTTAGGCTCCATTAAGGTTCAGATTTCAGCCCTATCCATTTTCTTTCAAAAGGAATTGGCTTCTCTTCCAGAGGTCCAGACTTTCGTGAAAGGGGTGCTGCATATCCAGCCTCCATTTGTGCCTCCAGTGGCACCTTGGGACCTTAACGTGGTGTTACGGTTTCGTAAGTCTCACTGGTTTGAACCTCTTCAAACAGTTGAATTGAAGTATCTCACTTGGAAAGTGGTCATGTTATTGGCCTTGGCTTCGGTGCAGCGAGTGTCGGAGTTGGCGGCTTTGTCTCACAAAAGCCCTTATCTGATTTTCTATGTGGATAGAGCTGAGTTGCGGACTCGTCCTAAATTTTTGCCTAAGGTGGTTTCTTCTTTTCATATGAACCAACCTATTGTGGTGCCTGTGGCTACAAGGGACGTGGAGGATTCCGAGTCCCTGGATGGGGTCAGGGCATTGAATATTTATGTGGCCATAATGGCTCGAGTTAGGAAAACAGAGGCCCTGTTTATCCTGTATGCAACCAACAAGGTTGGCGCTCCTGCGTCTAAGCAGACTATTGCTCGCTGGATCTGTAACACGATTCAGCAAGCTCATTCCATGGCTGGATTGCCGTTACCGAATTCGGTAAAGGCCCATTCCACTAGGAAGGTGGGCACTTCTTGGGCGGCTGCCCGGGGCGTCTCGGCTTTACAACTTTGCCGAGCAGCGACTTGGTCGGGCTCAAACACTTTTGCAAAATTCTACAAGTTTGATACCCTGGCTGATGAGGACCTAATGTTTGCTCATTCGGTGCTGCAGAGTCATCCGCACTCTCCCGCCCATTTTGGAGCTTTGGTATAATCCCCATGGTCCTTACGGAGTCCCCAGCATCCTCTAGGACGTAAGAGAAAATAAGATTTTAAACCTACCGGTAAATCTACGGACTAGGAGAAAACGATTTACCGGTAAGTTTAAAATCTTATTTTTAAAGTATACAATACAGGGCCAGTGTGCATTTATTTTCATAGCACCCCTGTAATTTTACAGCATACAGGACAGGGCCAGTAAACCTTTATAACACCCCTGTATTTTTTGCAGCATACAGGACAGAACCAGTACCCCTGTATTTTCACAGCACCCCTTTCATTTTACAGCATACAAGACAGGACCAGCGTACCTTTACAACAGCCCTGCATTTTTTACAACATACAGGACAGAACTGGCACACCTGTATTTTGACAGCACCTCTGTATTTTGTAGCATACAAGACAGGGCCAGTGTACATTTATTTTCACAGCACCCCTATAATTTTAAAGCATACAGGACAGGGCCAGTGTACCTTTATAACATCTTTGTATTATTTAAAGCATACAGGACAGAACCAGCACCCCTATATTTTAACAGCACTCCTGTATTTTACAGTATTCAAGACAGGGCAGTGTATAATTATTATCACAGCACCCCTGTAATTTTACAGCTCACAAGACAGGGCCAATGTACCTTTACAAAAGCCCTGCATTTTTTACAACATACAGGACAGAACTGGCACCCCTGTATTTTAACAGCACCCCTGTAGTTTAAAGCATACATGACAGGGCCAGTGTCCATTTATTTTCACAGCACCCCTGTAATTTTACAGCATACAGGACAGGGCCAGTGTACCTTTACAACAGCCCTGTATTTTTTACAACATACAGGACAGAACTGACACCCCTGTATTTTCACAGCACCCCTGTATTTTTACAGCATACAGAACAGGATCAGTGTAAATGCATTTTCACAGCACCCCTGTATTTTTTCAGCATACATAACAGTGCCAGTGTACATTTGACAGACAGACAGACAGACAGACAGACAGACAGATAGATAAATAGATAGATAGATAGATAGATAGACAGACAGATAGATAGACACTTACCAGCTCTCCCCCACTGGCTCAGGCAGTCAGGCTCCTCAGTGCTGGCAGATCCCAGGCAGGGGAGAAGAAGTAGGAGGGAGGGGGACTCGGGAGCTGCATCAGTGCAGTGTAATTGGTGGTGGCGCCACTGCAGCTGTCCCTATCCTTCCAAATTGGCTTGCCGCTGCCGCTGTTAATGCTGGGATGAGGGAAGCGCATCCCAGCATTCACAGCTGTGCCGGCCAGCCAATGCGGAAGGAGAGGGACAGCTGCAGTGGTGCCGCTCTCAATTACATATCGCTGCTGTGGCTCAAGTCCCCCCTCCTCCTTCTCTGAGTTCTCCCCTGTTGCTGCTCCTATAGTCTTCTCCTCCGGTGCACACAGCACAGGCGGCTTGTAATGAGTCAATTTGACTCATTACAAGCCGCTAACATGGACTGCTGGCCATTGCGTCCTCAGGGCGACTGTGCTGCGTGCTCTGATGGTATCCTCTGGAGATGGTGGGTGAAACATAATGTTGAACAGCTGAGGTAAATATTGCATTTTGTTATTGGAGGAGCTGCTGCCTAAGGGCCAGATGTACTAAGCCTTAAAAGTGATAAAGTAAAGAGTGATAAATTGTCAACCAACAGCTCCTAACTGCCATGCCACAGGCTTTGTTTGAAAAATGACAGGAGCTGATTGGTTGCTAGTCTATCATTCTCCACTTTATCACTTTTCAAGGCTTAGTACATCTGGCCCTCAGCAGTATTGCCATGGGGGCTAGTTACATGAGTGCACTAATAAAGCATTTGCATGCAACAGGTTAATAAACTTTTGGAATATTTAAATGACATTGTAATGGTGGAGAAGACAAAGATATATATATGTTCTCTGCCTATTTGGAGGTCATAGAACATTTTAATCCATGCCAAATGACTGCATTTTTACAGTATATGTCTTCAGAATTAGTGGCAGTCAGACCTCAGACTATACTTTTTAGTTTCAAAGTTTTATTAGGTTTTCACATCATGTATAAGGCAATACAAGAGATTGAAGATACAATCAGGAAGGTGAAAAATATGTCATAAATATAACTATAATTAACAAATAATGCTTCTTGGGTTATAGAAGATATGAGACAAGGGTAGAGAGAGATGATATCACCTGTCAGAGTTCAACAAAATAATAATACAATATATTACATTATAAAAGATCATATATCTAGACGTACAGTTTGTGACCGATACAAGATATGGTAGCATTCTACATATATCTGTAATATCAATAATAGTTGGCACAGTAAGTATAGATAATTATCCTGATACCAAAGATATGGGAGAGTATCTGTCACTTATAATAATACATTGTACAAAACCAGATATTGTCATCACATGAGGGACACGTGGACAAGGGAAACAAAAGGGGAAAGAAGACAGAAATAATTCCCAATGGGTGGCATGGGAAGAGGGGTAGGGCTAAAACAAAATAAATGATGGGGTTCTCAAAACATACAGTATTATACATTTGTGTCTTAAAACGCTTATGTAAATGAAAATACAGACTTACTTTCAAACCAGTATCAGGTTGTGTAATGATTAGTATGCATAGCCAGTGAAATGCTAGACTGCAGTTCAGTATCAAGAGAAGTTATATAAGTACCCCACTTATTCATAAATTTCGATATCTGATTGCCTGGGTTAAGAGTGGAAGTCTTTTTGTCAAAATAAAGCAATTGCAATAGCCTTATTTTCAATTCCTGAATCGTAGGGGCATTTTTTTTGATCCAGTAGGTCAAAATAAGTTTCTTAGCGACAGTCAAAGCAATAGTTAGAAAGGGTATAACATGTCTCTGTTGTGGAGAGATCGACCAGTGTGTAAAATTAATACATAAGCAAGCTAGTGGATCAAGACAGAGGGTAAGGCTCATCGTGGAATTGAGGAAAGATATGACTTTACACCAGAAACGGAGGATTTTTGAACAAGCCCAGAAGCAGTGAAAATATGTCATTCTGCATTTGAGACACTCTCCAGATTCCATTGAGTCCATATGTTTCCTTTGTGCTGGTGCAATATATATCCTATGAATAGATTTAAAGTGTACCTCTTGTAGATATGCCGACTGTAATATACTCATGGTTTTAGAGTAAGGCTTTAGTAACAGGTCGACTCCATCAATTTCAGGTATGTCTTTCTTCCAAGACTCTAACAAAGGTCCCACACCAGTTTCAATTCTTGGAGAAAGTAGTATAGAATATAGAGAGGCTATTTTGAGTTTACGAAGTGGTAATGAATGTATAAAATTTGCAAGAGGAGTAGTAGCCTTAGCAATCAGCTGTTTGTTTTGTAGGGAAGATACAAAGTGACGTTATTGAAGATAAATGTAGAAATGAGAATTGGGTATGTTATAGTGTTCTTTAAGATGTGTAAAAGAGATAAAGTGGCCCCCTGGGTCGAATAACTTTGTATCTAGATTTAAACCCTTCTTACGCCACATTTGAATTGCAGGATTATTCAAAGAGGGTATAAAGGACGGGTTTCCCCATATCAGAATAAACAGAGAAATTGTATGGTCAGATTTCAAAATCCTATGTATTTTAATCCAACTATCGTAAGTGTCTCTGAATAGTATATGTTGTAAAATGGATAAAGGATAAGTTGTAGTGGAGTGTGGAGAAGTGCACTTGGAGAAAAAAGGTGAAAAATAGATTGTTCTAGTGTATAGTCAGTATATTCCGAGGTTTCCATTAACCAATCTGATATGTATCTGAATTGCAATACTTTAGAATATAGTAGAAAGTCTGTGATTCCTAAACCCCCCTTTATTCAGGGGTTTAGTTAGTTTTAGGAGAGACATTCTCAGTATTTTATCTTGCCATAGAAAGGATGAGATAGCTCTGTTAAGTTTAAGTACATCCTGTGAGGAGATATTACATGGAAGCATTTGTACCGTGTAGTAGATTTTAGGGAATTTTATACTTCTTACCAAGTAAAGATAATGATAATTTGTTCCATCCATCAAGTTGTGAGAGAACTTTATTAAGCAGTGGTGTTAAATTGGCTTTATACTAGATATGAAGGGGGTTCCTAGTAATTTGAATCCCTAAATATTTAATAGAATGTGTTTGGAAAGCAAATTGGCGAATTATTGGGAGGGATTGGATTTCAATAGTTAGTGGAGTTATAGGTAGAATGTCAGATTTACATACATTGATCTAGTATCCAGAAAGTACATTAAAAGTTGATATGATATCCATGATTGCAGGAAGAAAGACCACTGGATTCGAGATAAAAAGAAGCATGTCATCAGCGAAAAGCGAAACTTTTAACTCTGAAGAGGCAATTGGTATGCCGTTGAATACTTCAGATGATCGGAGTGACATGGCTAGGGGTTCAATCGCCAGTGCAAACAGGAGTGAGGATAAGGGACATCCTTGTCTCGTGCCTCTTTGTATAGGAAAAGGAGGAGATAAGGAGCCGTTACATGCTATCTGTGAGGAGGAGGAACGGTATAAAGTTTGGAGAAAGGATATAAATAAAGCGGGGAATCCAAAGCGTTCCATAGTAGAATACAGATGTAGCAAAAGTATTAAATCAAAAGCTTTTTCAGCATCTACAGCTAGTATGATTTTTTCTACAGACACTGTTGTCTCACTATAGGAGGCTTGTATTGCTGCCAAAACTTTACGTATATTAATTCCAGGGTGTCTGCCTTTGATAAAACCAGTCTTGTCCTTATGGATTATGTGTGGTAGAATAGGATTCAATCTATTGTCAAAGATTTTTATAAGCAGATTGTAATCTGAATTTAGCAGAGAAATCGGTCTATATGATCCTGGTAAGTCTAGGTTTCTACCAGGTTTAGGAAGGACTTTGATTATAGCCTAACTGAAATAAAGAGACGCAATATGGTTGAAAAGAATAGAATTAAAAACTGACACCAGGAAAGAGCACACTAAATCGCTAAATACCTTATAAAAGTCTCCACTAAATCCATTAGGACCAGGTGATTTGGCTTGTTTAAGGGCCTTAACTGCTGTTTGGACTTCTGTCAAAGATATAGACTGAGTCAAAGGTGGGAGATATTCTTCAGGGATGCGAGTGTAAGGAAGGTTTGTCAGAGAAGGCTAATTCAAGAAGGAGGGATTAAGGTCAGCTGTCAGCTGTGCCTAAATTTGGAGGTGCAGAATATATATCAGCATAGAATGCTCTCATAACTTCGGTCAATTGTTTATTTGAAGTATTATGGGAACCGTCAGGTAATAACAATGGGTGGACTGCCATAAGAGGTCTGGTGCCATTCAGGATATTGGTAAGCAATTTGCTAGTTTTGTTGCCAAATTGATATTTAAAGTTGGATGCAAATTGGTATTTGTCCATTAAAGATTGGAGAATATCCTCAAATTGAGTCTTTGCTAAAAGGTAGTTGTTGCATCAAAATATAGGACTGCGAGGCCTTCTTTTTCAGTTGAGACTCATAAGTAAGAATAGACCCCCTTAAAACTGCCTTGGCTGTCATCCAGTAGAGGGCATGGTTTGAAGCTAATGTAGTTTCATTATTGGCATGAAAATCATCCCAGGATTTATTTACATGGGAAATAAATCTCGGGGAATTATGTAAGTGAGCAGGGAATCTCCATATCTTATGATCGGATATTTTATGCTGTGTTTTAAAAGTCACCCAAACGAGGGCATGGTCTGAGATAATAATTGATTCGATATCAGAATCAACAATTTGGGTAAATAGAGAGCTAGATAGGGCTACATAGTCTATTCTGAAAAGGGTGTGGTGGGCCAAAGACAGACAAGTATAGCCTCTATCAGTTGGGTGAGTCGCTCTCCATACATCTATCACTTGAAGCAAGAAAAAGAGGGTGGATATCCCTAATTTTGGGAGAGATGCTGCAGATGTCTTAGGGTGAGATTTGTCTAAGTGGGGGTGTGAAATAAGATTAAAGTCTCCGCATAGAATAATATTAGAAGTGGAATGTGGAAGTAAAAGTTGAAGTATAGTTCTAAAAAAGGGGTTAGTATAGACGTTAGGGGCATACAGGTTACATAATTGTAAAGTTTAGCATATAACAAAAAAGAAACCACAACATATCTACCTTCTGTATCTTTCTGGATAGAAACCTCATCTATAGGTAAGGATTTTGATACTAACACAACTACGCCTCTCGATTTCGTATTGTATGGGGCAGATGCAAGAACACGCCATTTCAACATCTGTAGTTTATCAGTTTAAACAGAGGAAAGATGAGTTTCCTGTATACAAACTATATGAAGTTTAAGCCTAGCTAAGTATGTAAGTGTCTTACGTCTCTTCACTGGTGTGTGGAAGCCTCCCACATTGTTGGAGCCGACCTTAATATTTACTAAAAAAGGAAAGGTGCCTGTGATAGAACCTGTGTTGAGATGCTATTTGCTGCTCTCAGAATAGGGTATTAGCGTCCCTATATAGAGTAAACAAGCAAAAAAGGAAAGAGAGCGCAAATAGACTTGAATTATTCCATATTTATTATATCTAAAATTGCACATACACCAAAATTAGTTTAAACTATACCAATTGGCAACTGGATTTAAAACAACTTAGTACTTTAAAAATATATTTCATAGCATAGGATCACTAACACTTGAATATAATTATGGTTCCACTCAAGTAATACCCTACTGATTACCAGATAATTTTCACAGGTGTCCTTTAGTGAAATCAATGTAGATAGAGTCCAAGAATGGTGAAAGACCCTTATTTATATCCACCAGTCACGTCCTGTGTGATAATACATGTATTTATACCGTAATCATGGCGGTGCGCGCAATCCCGGCGCCGTGGACCAAAACTCTTGGGAAGCGGTAAGCCTAACCGCTCTGAACACAATAAGTGATTAAGGTAGAGAGCGGCAGACGGAGACGCTCTAGAGAGGCTACAATATGAGATAAAGCCTGCTTTACAAACTGACTTTTAGCTACCTGAAGCATCAGTATATTTGCTACATTAACTGTTTCAATTCTTTCTTAAAAGAAACAATAACCATGATTACGGTATAAATACATGTATTATCACACAGGACGTGACTGGTGGATATAAATAAGGGTCTTTCACCATTCTTGGACTCTTTCTACATTGATTTCACTAAAGGACACCTGTGAAAATTATCTGGTAATCAGTAGGGTATTACTTGAGTGGAACCATAAGGATATTCGAGTGTTAGGGATCCTATGCTATGAAATATATTTTTAAAGTACTAAGTTGTTTTAAATCCAGTTGCCAATTGGTATAGTTTAAACTAATTTTGGTGTATGTGCAATTTTAGATATAATAAATATGGAATAATTCAAGTCTATTTGCGACCTTAATATTTGTTACCTTGGGTTGCGGGAAAGGAGAGCATGAAGAAAGATGTATGCATTCAAGAAACCATAGGTGATCCTAAAGAAAGAAAGACAACGGGAACAGGAAAAAACAAGAGGGTGGGGAGAGACACAGGACAAACACCAAAGAAGCAAGTAAGACAAAATAAACTGTTGCATGATCAACATGCTGAGAAATTAATAAATTCCACTAGAAGTAATTTACGAACTGTGAGAGAAAATTTAGAAATTTATGTACTGCTGTTCAAACAGAACAGCTATTAGAAAACACTCGATTGGGACACGGCAAAGGCTCTGTGGCCCATAACATTCGTTTAAACCCAAACATCATGTATTAATAGGTAAATATAAGGGCAGAGGTGGAGGGAGAGTAGGAAAAGGACTAATAATTTGCATTATAGCATCCAGGATTGGGTGCTATATATATCACAGACATTGCTGATCAGTAACCCAACATACTAAAATTAGAAGGTAACAGACCAAAACTGAGATAGAATTATATAACATCTATATGGATCATGCATGCCATACGGAAAGGGTAACAATTATGAAAGCTTGGGTGGTATAGCCAAAATAAAATTATCAAACCTGACACTAAATAAAAGGAAAGGAAACAGACTGGATAACGGCAATCTGAAAAAAAGGAGAAACATTTGAAGGGAGACTGAGACACAAAGAAAAAAGAAAAAAAGGAGAAAAGTCCACTTTAAGTGTTTGCAGTCGACGGAGAATAAGTGATGTCATCATAAGTCGATTGATTTTCCTCATCAAGGAAAGCTTGCGCATTATTGGGAGACGTGAAATCATAATGTTTATCAACTATGAAAATGCGGAGTCTAGCTGGATACATGAGTGCAAATCTCCTTTTTGCAGCTACTAGGGAGGAGCAGATAGATGAAAATGCTTTCCTTGCCTTTGTAAGTTCTACAGAAAAGTCTTAAAATAGACGAATCCTTGTACCTTCCCATATCAAGGTATGTTCTCTGTGGGAAGCTTTCCATACAGCGAGCTTATGAAGGTAATTTAAACATTTAAATATAACCACACGTGGTCTCTTATCATGAGGTTTAGGTGGGGGGGGGGGGGGGGGGGCAATCCTGTGAATCCTTTCCACCACTAAATCAGCACATTCAGCTTCTATTTTCTGAAGTTTGGAAAGCGTGGCAGTCACAAATGAATTTAACTCAGGGCCCTTAACAGATTCAGGAATACCTACTAGCCTTATATTACATCTCCTTGTCCTGTTTTCAATATCGTCAATCTTATTCCAGAGATGATAGTTATCCCTCTGAAGCTGTGTGATAGCGCTCTGTGCATCTGCTAGATCATTACAAACAACGTTCAGTGTCCCCTACCCTGACCTGCAGCTGATGTATTTGCTGAGTGATTTCCGTGACAGCTTGTGCCAGCAGGGGGGTCATAGCATGTTTGATCGCATCTACTATGTCTCCATATGTGGCTGGAGCATCAGGGGACTTGCGTACCTGAGGTATGTCAGCATCTGTGGAGGGAGACGCTGCCATGTGCATCTCCGCGTGGCTCTTCTCCAAACGGTTCTGCTGCAACTTAGCTGCGGGCGGGGAGGACAGTAATTTGTCCATTTGCTGCCCCGGGAGTGTAAAGAGCAGCATGAGGGTTTTTGGATGCATGGGGGCCGTGATCTTTTGATTTTTTTGGGCACATGGAGTGGAGCTGGGATCTCACGCTGCAGCTCCCATGAACCCGGAAGCGGAAGTCCAGACTATACTTCTAATAGAAAGCATTTTGCACTTACTAGGTATTCTTTATGGGAGAAAGTGCATTCCTAGGGGCATCTCATCCAATGTAATAAAAAATATTCAATAAATTTATAAACTGAAATCAAAGAAGAGACTTATCCTAAAATAGTAGCAGAATACTGTATATATTATGAGTAGACACTTTAAAATTAGCATACATGGGGGGAATCCAATTAGCTGTGGTAAATTACAGTAGGCTAATTGATCCCTAGGGGGTAGTTCAATTTATCCCCAATAGCAGGCACTATTGGGGATTTTGTTTCACCCACCCAAAGGCAGGAGAAATATCTCTACATCCTCAATTTTTCATAGGCTAAAAACAAGAATAAAATTATCAACCAGTGTAAGACATGGATCTCCTACAGCTTAGGCAGTGATAGTGTATATTTATATATATATATATATATACTGCTCAAAAAAATAAAGGGAACACTTAAACAACACAATGTAACTCCAAGTCAATCACACTTCTGTGAAATCAAACTGTCCACTTAGGAAGCAACACTGATTGACAGTCAATTTCACATGCTGTTGTGCAAATGGAAGAGACAACAGGTGGAAATTATAGGCAATTAGCAAGACACCCCCAATAAAGGAGTTGTTCTGCAGGTCGTGACCACAGACAACTTCTCAGCTCCTATGCTTTCTGGCTGATGTTTTGGTCACTTTTGAAAGCTGACGGTGCTTTCACTCTAGTGGTAGCATGAGACGGAGTCTACAACCCACACAAGTGGCTCAGGTAGTGCAGCTCATCCAAGATGGCACATCAATGTGAGCTGTTTCAAGAAGGTTTGCTGTGTCTGTCAGCGTAGTGTCCAGAGCAGGAAGGCGCTACCAGGAGACAGGCCAGTACATCAGGAGACGTGGAGGAGGCCTTACGAGGGCAACAACCCAGCAGCAGGACCGCTACCTCCGCCTTTGTGCTAGGAGGAACAGGAGGAGCACTGCCAGAGCCCTGCATAATGACCTCCAGCAAGCCACAAATGTGCATGTGTCTACTCAAATGATCAGAAACAGACTCCATGAGGGTGGTATGAGGGCCCGACGTCCACAGGTGGGGATTGTGCTTACAGCCCAACACCGTGCAGGACATTTGGCATTTGCCAGAGAACACCAAGGTTGGCAAATTCGCCACCGGCGCCCTGTGCTGTTCACAGATGAAAGCAGGTTCTCACTGAGCACATGTGACAGACGTGACAGAATCTGGAGACGCCAAGGAGAACGTTCTGCTGCCTGCAACATCCTCCAGCATGACCGGTTTGGCAGTGGGTCAGTAATGGTGTGGGGTGGCATTTCTTTGGGGGGACACAAAGCCCTCCATGTGCTCGCCAGAGGTAGCCTGCATGCCATTAGGTACAGAGATGAGATCCTCAGACCCCTTGTGAAACCGTATGCTGGTGCGCTTGGCCCTCGGTTCCTCCTAATGCAAGACAATGCTAGACCTCATGTGGCTGGAGTGTGTCAGCAGTTCCTGCAAGACGAAGGCACTGATGCTATGGACTGGCCCGCCCGTTCCCCAGACCTGAATCCAATTGAGCACATCTGGGACATCATGTCTCGCTCCATCCACCAATGCCACGTTGCACCAAAGACTGTCCAGGAGTTGGCGGATGCTTTAGTCCAGGTCTGGGAGGAGATCCCTCAGGAGACCATCCGCCACCTCATCAAGAGCATGCCCAGGCATTGTAGGGAGGTCATACAGGCACGTGGAGGCCACACACACTACTGAGCCTCATTTTGACTTGTTTTAAGGACATTACATCAAAGTTGGATCAGCCTGTAGTGTGTTTTTCCACTTTAATTTTGAGTGTGACTCCAAATCCAGACCTCCATGGGTTAATAAATTTGATTTACTTTGATAGTTTTTGTGTGATTTTGTTGTCAGCACATTCAACTATGTAAACAACAAAGTATTTAATAAGAATATTTCATTCATTCAGATCTAAGATGTGTTGTTTAAGTGTTCCCTTTATTTTTTTGAGCAGTGTATATATATATATATATATATATATATATACAGATGAAAGAATCAGTGGCACTCCAAAGGATTTTTTTTAAGCTGGTAAATTGTATTAATTCATCAAAAAAAAAAAATGAGTCCACATTGGCGTATGATCTACTTTTCATGTTACTGTAATGGTCCGACTGCCACCTTGATAAAAGGGTACACTATGCCCTGAAATGTTGGTGGGTACATTTGCTCACTCATTTGTAAATTTGATGAATCAATATAATTTGCCTGCTTAAAAAAATCCTTTGGAGTGCCGCTGATTCTTCCATCTGTATATACCATTGATTACAGAAGGCACCCAGGTACTATTTATCATTGGATGGTGAGTGACAGATCACGACTATCGCTATATATTTATATATATATATATATATATATATATATATATTAGTGATGAGCGGGTTCGGATCCTCGGGATCCAAACCCGCCCGAACTTCACCTTTTTTTTCACGGGTCCGAGCAACTCGGATCCTCCCGCCTTGCTTGGTTAACCCGAGTGCGCCCGAACGTCATCATCCCGCGGTCGGATTCTCGCGAGATTCGTATTCTATATAAGGAGCCGCGTGTCGCCGCCATTTTTCACTCGTGCATTGGAGATGATCGTGAGTGGACGTGGCTGGCGTCCTCTCAGTTTCTATGTTCAGTGGGCTGCAAATTGTGCTGCAAATATCTGTGCTCAGTGTGCTGCAAATATCTGTGCTCAGTGTGCTGCAAGTGCAAATATCTACATTCTCTGCCTGAAAAACGCTCCATATCTGACTGTGCTCAGTGTGCTGCAAATATCTGTGCTCAGTGTGCTAATTGCTTTATTGTGGGGACTGGGGACCAGCAGTATTATATAGTAGGAGGACAGTGCAGAGTTTTGCTGACCAGTGACCAGTGACCACCAGTATTATACGTTCTCTGCCTGAAAAACGCTCCATATCTGTGCTGCATTGTAGTATATAGCAGGAGGACAGTGCAGAATTTTGCTGACCACCAGTATAACTATATATATACTGTAGCAGTACGGTACAGTAGTCCACTGCTCTACCTACCTCTGTGTCGTCAAGTATACTATCCATCCATACCTGTGGTGCATTTCAGTTTTGCACAGATTGCTGACCACCAGTATATACTATATATCAGTATGGTACAGAAGGCCACTGCTCTACCTACCTCTGTGTCGTCAAGTATACTATCCATCCATACCTGTGGTGAATTTCAGTTTTGCACAGTTAGCTGACCACCAGTATATACTATATAGCAGTACGGTACAGAAGACCACTGCTCTACCTACCTCTGTGTCGTCAAGTATACTATCCATCCATACCTGTGGTGCATTTCAGTTTTGCACAGTTTGCTGTCCACCAGTATATAATATATAGCAGTACGGTACAGTAGGCCACTGCTCTACCTACCTCTGTGTCGTCAAGTATACTATCCATCCATACCTGTGGTGCATTTCAGTTTTGCACAGTTTGCTGTCCACCAGTATATAATATATAGCAGTACGGTACAGTAGGCCACTGCTCTACCTACCTCTGTGTCGTCAAGTATACTATCCATCCATACCTGTGGTGCATTTCAGTTTTATACAGTTTGCTGAACACCAGTATATACTATATAGCAGTACGGTACAGTAGGCCACTGCTCTACCTACCTCTGTGTCGTCAAGTATACTATCCATCCATACCTGTGGTGCATTTAGGTTTTGCACAGTTGCTGTCTACCAGCATATAATATATAGCAGTACGGTACAGTAGGCCACTGCTCTACCTACCTCTGTGTCGTCAAGTATACTATCCATCCATACCTGTGGTGCATTTCAGTTTTGCACAGTTTGCTGAACACCAGTATATACTATATAGCAGAACGGTACAGTAGGCCACTGCTCTACCTACCTCTGTGTCATCAAGTATACTATCCATCCATACCTGTGGTGCATTTCAGTTTTGCACAGTTTGATGACCACCAGTATATAATATATAGCAGTACGGTACAGTAGGCCACTGCTCTACCTACCTCTGTGTTGTCAAGTATACTATCCATCCATACCTGTGGTGCATTTCAGTTGTATGCAGTATATATAGTAGTAGGCCATTGATATTGATATATTACTGGCATATAATTCCACACATTAAAAAATGGAGAACAAATATGTGGAGGGTAAAATAGGGAAAGATCAAGATCCACTTCCACCTCGTGCTGAAGCTGCTGCCACTAGTCATGGCCGAGACGATGAAATGCCATCAACGTCATCTGCCAAGGCCGATGCCCAATGTCATAGTAGAGAGCATGTAAAATAAAATAAAAAAATCTCAGTAAAATGACCCAAAAATCTAAATCAAAATCGTCTGAGGAGAAGCGTAAACTTGCCAATGTGCCATTTACGACACGGAGTGGCAAGGAATGGCTGAGGCCCTGGCCTATGTTCAAGGCTAGTGGTTCAGCTTCACCTGAGGATGGAAGCACTCATCCTCCTGCTAGAAAACTTGAAAGAGTTAAGATGGCAAAAGCACAGCAAAGAACTGTGCGTTCTTCTAAATCACAAATCCCCAAGGAGAATCCAATTGTGTCGCTTGCGATGCCTGACCTTCCCAACACTGGACGGGAAGAGGTTGCGCCTTCCACCATTTGCACGCCCCCTGCAAGTGCTGGAAGGAGTACCCGCAGTCCAGTTTCTGATAGTCAAATTGAAGATGTCACTGTTGAAGTACACCAGGATGAGGATATGGGTGTTGCTGGCGCTGGGGAGGAAATTGACAAGGAGGATTCTGATGGTGAGGTGGTTTGTTTAAGTCAGGCACCCGGGGAGACACCTGTTGTCCGTGGGACGAATTTGGCCATTGACATGCCTGGTCAAAATACTAAAAAAATCACCTCTTCGGTGTGGAATTATTTCAACAGAAATGCGGACAACTGGTGTCAAGCCGTGTGTTGCCTTTGTCAAGCTGTAATAAGTAGGGGTAAGGACGTTAACCACCTAGGAACATCCTCCATTATACGTCACCTGGACCGCATTCATCAGAAGTCAGTGACAAGTTCAAAAACTTTGGATGACAGCGGAAGCAGTCCACTGACCACTAAATCCCTTCCTCTTGTAACCAAGCTCCTGCAAACCACATCACCAACTCCCTCAGTGTCAATTTACTCCTTACACAGGAAAGCCAATAGTCCTGCAGGCCATGTCACTGTCAAGTCTGACGAGTCCTCTCCTGCCTGGGATTCCTCCGATGCATCCTTGAGTGTAATGCCTACTGCTGCTGGCGCTGCTGTTGTTGCTGCTGGGAGTCGATCGTCATCCCAGAGGGGAAGTCGGAAGACCACTTGTACTACTTCCAGTAAGCAATTGACTGTCCAACAGTCCTTTGCGAGGAAGATGAAATATCACAGCAGTCATCCTGCTGCAAAGCGGATAACTCAGGCCTTGGCAGCCTGGATGGTGAGAAACGTGTTTCTGGTATCCACCGTTAATTCACAGGGAACTAGAGACTTGATTGAGGTACTGTGTCCCCGGTACCAAATACCATCTAGGTTCCGTTTCTCTAGGCAGGCGATACCGAAAATGTACACAGATGTCAGAAAAAGAGTCACAAGTGTCCTAAAAAATTCAGTTGTACCCAATGTCCACTTAACCACGGACATGTGGACAAGTGGAGCAGGGCAGACTCAGGACTATATGACTGTGACAGCCCACTGGGTAGATGTATTGCCTCCCGCAGCAAGAACAGCAGAGGCGGCACCAGTAGCAGCATCTCGCAAACGTCAACTCGTTCCTAGGCAGGCTACGCTTTGTATCACCGCTTTCCATAAGAGGCACACAGCTGACAACCTCTTACGGAAACTGAGGAACATCATCGCAGAATGGCTTACCCCAATTGGACTCTCCTGGGATTTGTGACATCGGACAACGCCACCAATATTGTGCGTGCATTACATCTGGGCAAATTCCAGCACGTCCCATGTTTTGCACATACATTGAATTTGGTGGTGCAGAATTATTTAAAAAACGACAGGGGCGTGCAAGAGATGCTGTCGGTGGCCCGAAGAATTGCGGGCCACTTTCGGCATTCAGCCACCGCGTGCCGAAGACTGGAGCACCAGCAAACAGTCCTGAACCTGCCCTGCCATCATCTGAAGCAAGAGGTGGTAACAAGGTGGAATTCAACCCTCTATATGCTTCAGAGGATGGAGGAGCAGCAAAAGGCCATTCAAGCCTATACATCTGCCTATGATATAGGCAAAGGAGGGGGAATGCACCTGACTCAAGCGCAGTGGAGAATGATTTCAACGTTGTGCAAGGTTCTGCAACCCTTTGAACTTGCCACACGTGAAGTCAGTTCAGACACTGCCAGCCTGAGTCAGGTCATTCCCCTCATCAGGATTTTGCAGAAGAAGCTGGAGACATTGAAGGAGGAGCTAAAACAGAGTGATTCCGCTAGGCATGTGGGACTTGTGGATGGAGCCCTTAATTCGCTTAACCAGGATTCACGGGTGGTCAATTTGTTGAAATCAGAGCACTACATTTTGGCCACCGTGCTCGATCCTAGATTTAAAACCTACATTGTATCTCTCTTTCCGGCAGACACAAGTTTGCAGAGGTTCAACGACCTGCTGGTGAGAAAATTGTCAAGTCAAGCGGAACGTGACCCGTCAACAGCTGGGGCTGCGAGGAAAAGGCTAAGAATTCCAAGCCCACCCGCTGGCGGTGATGCAGGGCAGTCTGGAGCGAGTGCGGACATCTGGTCCGGACTGAAGGACCTGCCAACGATTACTGACATGTTGTCTACTGTCACTGCATATTATTCTGCCACCATTGGAAGAATGGTGGAGGATTATATGAGTGACCGCATCCAAGTAGGCACGTCAGACCGTCCATACGTATACTGGCAGGAAAAAGAGGCAATTTGGAGGCCCTTGCACAAACTGGCTTTATTTTACCTAAGTTGCCCCCCCTCCAGTGTGTACTCTGAAAGAGTGTTTAGTGCAGCCGGTCACCTTGTCAGCAATCGGCGTACGAGGTTACTTCCAGAAAATGTGGAGAAGATGATGTTCATCAAAATGAATTATAATCAATTTCTCCGTGGAGACATTCACCATCAATTGCCTCCAGAAAGTACACAGGGACCTGAGATGGTGGATTCCAGTGGTGAAGAATTAATAATCTGTGAGGAGGGGGATGTACACAGTGAAAGGGGTGATGAATCGGACGATGAAGAGGAGGTGGAAATCTTGCCTCTGTAGAGCCGGTTTGTGCAAGGAGAGATTGATTGCTTCTTTTTTGGTGGGGGCCCAAACCAACCAGTCATTTCAGTCACAATCGCGTGGCAGACCCTGTCGCTGAAATTATGGGTTTTCTAAAGTGTGCATGTCCTGTTTATACAACATAAGGGTGGGTGGGAGGGCCCAAGGACAATTTCATCTTGCACCTCTTTTTCCTTTCATTTTTCTTTGCATCATGTGCTGTTTGGGGACTATTTTTTTGAAGTGCCATCCTGCCTGACACTGCAGTGCCACTCCTAGATGGGCCAGGTGTTTGTGTCGGCCACTTGGTTCGCTTAGCTTAGCCATCCAGCGACCTTGGTGCACCTCTTTTTTTCTTTGCATCATGTGCTGTTTGGGGACTATTTTTTAAATCTGCCATCCTGTCTGACACTGCAGTGCCACTTCTAGATGGGCCAGGTGTTTGTGTCGGCCACTTGGGTCGCTTAGCTTAGTCACACAGCGACCTTGGTGCACCTCTTTTTTTCTTTGCATCATGTGCTGTTTGGGGAATATTTTTTTGAAGTGCCATCCTGTCTGACACTGCAGTGCCACTCCTAGATGGGCCAGGTGTTTGTGTCGGCCACTTGGGTCACTTAGCTTAGTCATCCAGCGACCTTGGTGCAAATTTTAGGACTAAAAAGAATATTGTGAGGTGTGAGGTGTTCAGAATAGACTGAAAATGAGTGGAAATTATGTTTATTGAAGTTAGTAATACTATGGGATCAAAGTGGCCCCAAAATTCTATGATTTAAGTTGTTTTTGAGGGTTTTTTGTAAAAAAAACACGTGAATCCAAAACACACCCGAATCCGACAAAAAAATTTCAGGGAGGTTTTGCCAAAACTCGTCCGAATCCAAAACACGGCCTCGGAACCGAATCCAAAACCAAAACACAAAACCCAAAAAATTTCCGGTGCACATCACTTATATATATATATATATATATATATATATATATATATATATATATATACCAAACACACAACAAAAGTATGCTAAACAAAGGTATATTTATGTTTACTTGCACAGTTCAGTTTAATATGTTCTTCAATAAATAATAAAAGGTAATTTAAATGAAGCTAATATAAGAAGTATTTTATCAAAGTGACAGACTTGATGGGCCAAGTGGTTCTTATCTGCCATCAAATTTTCTGTTTCCATAAATAGCCTTACAAATCACTAAGATCAAATAGGGTTGAGGTTACCAAAAGGTAAAAAAGGGGCGGACTACAGTAGATGGTCAAGTGGTTCTTATCTGCCGTCAGATTATCTGTCTCTATGGGTGAGATTCAAATGATATATCACACCCAATTTCTTTTCTAAAATGATCTCCGTTAACGTGCATATTGCGCCCATAGTAATCAGGTTTAGCTGTGTAAAGGGTTGGGTGCCTCGCTACTCCGGGGGTAGTGAGCTGAAATAATAATACAACGTCCGTGAGGGCAGAAACAGAATGAGTGTGGAAAGGGGTGAAAAGAATTGAATCCCGCCCTATGAATCCTCCTTTTATTAAATGCTGTTATGAGTGTGCTTTGTACGTCATCTCACTTTATTTTAGGAAGATACACATCTAAAGCACTTACTGGAGATCACATGTGATGCTTTCCTGCACCCTCTTCATCCCCATGTATCACTAAAGCATTATCTCCTATCCTTCCTTTTGTAAGAAATATCTTCTCATCAGAGCTCATCAGCCACTGTCCCTGGGCAGGTTGTACTTAAGCTGAAAATGTGGCCAACACTCAGAAAACTGACGTTTCCTGAGTTTTGACTGCATTCCCATAAGTAATCAGCTTCGGAATGTGATACATTCCAGAGCTTGGATCTGGTAGGCAACATCATCTGTAGATAGCATTGCCAAATAGAAGTCTACAGTATAGGCTTCTCTTCCCATTGTGCACTGATAGAGATCCAATCAGATCCCTCCCATTGTCCCCTGTGATGCACACATCATCTGAGATTCAGCAGAAGGGCTCCCAGATTATAAATCCAGATGTCCTTGTATTGCAAAGGATATTATCAAGAGAACTGTTCTTTGCAATTTTCTAGGGGGCTAATTCAGACTGGATTGCTGCAGCGGCAACGATTGCAGCCTGAATCCTTTTGTGGAGTGTGCTTGTGCAGTGGGCGCACTGCGGGGGCGCACCCCGGGAGCCCAGTGAGATAATAAAAGCATCTGAAGGTTGCGATCGCCTCTGCCTGATTGGCAGGCAGAGGCGGTCACGGGAGGGGGTGTGCCAACGGCATTAGAATGGCATTACCGGACCCAGTCTGTACAACGGAGGTGTGTCTGGACCATTGGGGGAGCGGGCTGCGGCGGCGGCATGACATCACACGCAGTCGCTGCTACCCGGGACGTGGTGGGTATTGGCCAGCCAGTGCGCAGGAGCTGCGCTGGCAGGGAGCTACTCACCAGGTACAAAACCATTGCCGCCTTGCAATGCAGTTGCACCTGTGCGGGGGTAAAGGTAATGCCTGACATGCGGGGTGGAATAGCCCTATGCTGGGCATTCCCCCGCATGTCAAAGTAAATGATCGTAGATGTGCTAAATTTAGCACATCTATGATCAGATCTGAATTACCCCCTAGCTTCATACATACTAGCATTATTAACACCAGTACAGTATGAATCTTATAAGTGGCAGGATGTATCACATCCTAAATATGATGCATAGTGCATCCCACCTCCTGCATCCAACTGTAATGGTTTAATTAAAATAAAACTTTTTTTTTTCAAATTGCAACTTTGAAATCTTTACTTTTTTATGTTTTAACCACCTGCTACCATTAACCATTTTGGTTATATGGGTAGATTAATTGCTCCCATTTTGTATCCCTTTTAGTTACAGTTTTAACACTGCCAACTGTAGACAACAAAAAAATAAAATCTAATAATTGCTAATAATGTTAATGTACAGTATACATACACATACCTCTCAACTTTCAGGTGGTAGGAATCGAGACTTTGCCATGCCCGCCAGGAAAAAGGGGGCATGACCTTATTGAAGGGGGCATGGCTTCACACTAATGCCAGAATCGTCAGCCACACCCCCATTTCCCATCACTATGGGGACATGGCCAGCACTCTGAGAGCTGCTGGCCATGCCCCCAGTCCCTCATGTATCCATGAATAGACGCTATGTACATGTGCACAGCATCTATTCACTGATGCTCTGCTGCAGCGGGTGAAAGGAGCCCCCAAGAGCCCCCCAACTGCCCCCCCCCCCTCGGGACACTGCAGCCCATGAAAGGGACAGCAGGACAGTCCCAAAAAAATGGGACAGTTGGGAGTTATGCATACATTTTTGTAGATACATCCCTCTTATGTATTATTCAAACATAGAGCTCATCTCTTGGAAGTTTGCTAGTCTGACTAGCTCAGTCTTCAGCAATCAGATAATAATCCCCATTACAACTTGTTTTATCTATTTCTGTCTTTTTTAATAACCACACACCACACTGAATACATTTTATCAATTAAATAAGAAAGGGAAAACATTGTGTGACATCCAAACTATTACATATTATTAATATTCATAAAGCAGTAAAAAGAGTGGAGTAAAGGACCAGTGGAGAAGTTGCCTATGGCAACCAATCAGCTTTGAAGGAAGCCTTTATTAAGTACATTCTAAAAAATGTAAGAAAGGTGCTGATTGGTTGCCAGGGGCAACTTTTCCACTAGTCTGTTTCTCCATACTTTTAACTGCTTTATGAATAGACCCCTATGTTTATGCCATTACTGTACCTTGACCTTAATAAAGGAGTCAGTAGACTCCTAAATAAATAAGTGTGACATGAGCACGTAGCATGACCGGCAGTGTTGAGTGATGATGAATTCCCTGGGAGACAGTGGAGATGAATTTTGGCTCTGGCTACACAGCCACATGAGTAAAAGAATAACTCTTTGCACAGACCAATAGCTTTTTGTTTGTATGCACAGTCAAAGCCTCCTTAGGCTGAATATGCATTACCAGTTTTCACCAAAGCTGTTTTTGCAGCATTGAGGGATCTCAAAGGTCAGGCACACAGCAACAGTTTTTGAAAATGGGGGGAAATTGTGTTTTAATGTACTCCTATAGGCCCTACATGCTTGGTAATAATACTCAAAGATATGAACGTTCTCGTTCATTAATGAACAAGATACCATTCATATCTTCGAGTGTGGAGGCACCAGCGATGAACGATGTGCGGCCCTGCGCTCGTTCATCGCTGGTGCCCTGTCGCCTGTGCATGCAGGCCAATATGGACGATCTCGTCCATATTTGCCTGCACTTCTATGGAGCCGGGTGACGGGGGGAGTGAAGAAACTTCACTCCCCCCTTCACTGCCCCTCCGCCGCTGGGTCGGCCGTATCCGCCGTCGGGCAGCTCAGCGGCAGATCACTCAATGTGTAGGGCCCTTAAGTCCAGAAAAAGCATGTTTGTATTCTGAGAAATAGATGTAGAGATACAATTGGTAAATACTTGCAAATTACAATAGGTGCACTGCAAATACATATTGAGGATGATAATAATGGTTTCCATACCCATTTGTGGTTGACTGATTTGTTATTCAAAACAAACTATATAACCCCTTGCGCTATTAAACTTATTTAGAGGCAACAGGACATGAATACATTCAATAAAATAATTGTAAGATAATTTTAATATCTATAAAATCAATCATGTAAAAAATACACAGAAAATTCATCAAAAATTGAATTAATTAGTATGCGCATGCAAATAAAACTAAATCAAAAGCTAAATACTAAAACTACTAATTGAGCATAAGAGGTGGATCATATAGCTAATAGTGACCACAGAGAACTAATTCAATACTCATATAATTGACAATGTCCTTGTTTTTGTTCCCAAATAGGACAGTCCCATTAGATGTGCTCATAAATATTTCATGATTAAATATCATGTGGTGTGATAGATATAAATGTGGAGCCTTTGTTTATGTATACACCAATGAATGATTTGTTATTCACCTATGATGCTAAAAGTTGCCTTTATGCCTTGCTTATGAATATACTGTATTATATGTTCTTGTGTATAGGTTTTTTGTATTTTTCTTTTAAATATTCACTACAAGGAAAATTATACCTGCTATGTTTGAGAGGGCTTTCTTTATATCATTCAAACCTATATGCAAGTGCATATTTTGCTGTCAAAATAAATATTTTAAATACTTTACATTATGGGTGCATGTATCTCTGACATATGCATGATATACGGTAAATCTGAAGCATAGTCTACTGGAGCAGATCTGCACACAACTTTCAAGTTTTGCAACTTGAATGCAGTTATGATTTTCTCAATGAATGCATGTTATGCTAGCAAATTTCTAATCCTTTAAACTCAACATCAGTCATGGGATCTCTGTGTTGCTGATTCCTTTGATTCCCCTTACCTACTGGTCATGTGTGATAATCACTGTTAAAGATACACATTTTTTGTCTTTATCTTTCATTGATAGACATACTGCAATGTATTACATCTAATGTGTGTTCTTCACATTTTTAGGAAATACGCCACACAACAAGAGAGAGGAGGCACTCAAATAGTGTTATATTTAAAAAAAAAAAAGTGGCAGTAATAGGTGACATACACATACCATGGAATGGAGAAAAGGGACTTATCTGTAAATCGAGAAATCTAACACCATTATAAACTCACATTATTGTCTCCTCTGCATTAGGGGAATGTGCAAAAGGAGTTTTATCTGCAGAATCTGGCAGCAGCTAAGATCAAAGTGTCTCTGTCCTCCATGTACTAGAATAGAAAGGCAGCAGAAATGCTTCCTTAGTGTATCACCTTTAAAAATACTTTATTCAACAATGGACGGAAAAGAAAAAATGTACAAAATTCCAATAGAAAAGAGCTTTTATCTCTCCTGTGCTTCTCTTTATTCTCACCAGGTAGTCCTTGTGCTGCTTCCCTTGTTGCCAGATGGAACCAGTCAGCTGCAAAAGAGCCAAGGCAATCAGAGAGCGTAATCCGTGTCTGATCGAGCTCAGGTGTAGCAGAAACTAACTTTTATCAAAGTACATGTTCATTCATATTAGTTTAGAACATTATTAGTAAATACAGCTGATAATAACCTTCCAATTCAGATTTTGTCAAACATTTTAAGCTAATTAATATAATACATACATTATAGTAATAGAGCGAAAGTGTAAAAAATAAACAATATGAACATACAGTATAATGTTATTGACATTGCAATTTAAACATATTGATCCGGGTGTAATGATACCCGAGTTCGGTGACTCTGTGGGATGCAGGCCAAACTCGGACATTTTTTAAAGGATCAATCACTTACATGGCATGGTTTAGCCAGTTTGGCCAGGATCCTGCACGAGATTACATCCGGCCCCATTTTTAGAACATAGGGGGTTATTCCGAGTTGATCGCTAGCTGCCGTTGTTTGCAGCTCAGCGATCAGGCTAAAAATCTGCATTTCGGCACATGCGTATGGACCGCAATGCACACATATGGGTACAAATTCCTTTGTGGTTTTGCACAGGTTCTAGCAACATTTTCATTCGCACTGACGGCAACAAGAAGGTTGAAAGGAAGGGGGCGTTTCTGGGTGTCAACTTACCGTTTTCAGGGAGTGCTTTGAAAAACGTAGGAGTGCCAGGGAAAATGCAGGCGTGGCTGGCCGAACGCTGGGCGGGTGTGTGACGTCAAAAGCCAACCCACCAACGTTAGAATCATCGCACAGGATAAGTAACTACAGGGCTGGTCTTGATTTGCACAAAATGTTTTTGCAGGCACTCTGCTGCACAGGCATTCGCACTTCTGCAAAGCGAAAATACACTCCCCAGTGGGTGGCGACAATGCGTTTGCACGACTGCTAAAAACTACTAGCGAGCGATCATCTCGGAATGACCACCATATTACTGAGATTTAGGGTAATGTGTGACCCTTTTAAAGATTAGAGAGCTACCCAAGTGATAATTTTTCAGTCGCCAAACATCAAGGCATGATTCTTGAAATTGTCTCTTTAAAGTCGCCAGATGTAATAAAAGGCAGTTTTGACGTAAAGGGGTCAATTCTATTTGTTTCAATGTTTTTGCAGGTGTGAAAACAGGGCTGCGAGCAAAAATATGTGAGCAGAAATGGATGCGAGTTCAGATGCACCCTTCGAGGGAAATTGGAATAACCCCTTAGTATGAAAATTGGTAGAAAATGGCTATAGCCATAGAGATTGCTCAAATTACATGAATTCTGAACTATCTGTCTGGGCAGAATATACAAATGTGTTCTCATAAACAATGGTTCTTAACACCAAACAGCCCCTCTTTGCGCACCAGGGGGTGATTCCGAGTTGATCATAGCTGTGCTAAATTTAGCACATCTACGTTCAGGCACTCAGACATGCGGGGGGACGCCCTGCATATCAGTGCTGCCCCCCCCCCCCGCAGAAATGCAAAAGCATCGCACAGCGGCGTTGCTTTTGCATCTCAGGAGTTACTCCCAGCCAGCGCAGCTGGCCCGGGTCGCTGCGGCTGCGTGTGGCGTCACGCAGCTGCCGCAGCCCGCCCACCCAATGGTCCGGCCATGCCTGCATTGGCCGGACCGCGCCCCCTAAATGGCGGCTTAACGCCACTGTCCAGCCCCCTCCCACCCAGCGACCGCCTTTACCTCAGAGGTGATCGCTAGGCAACGACGGCTGGCATGCACCAGCGCACTGCAGCGTCGGCGCATGCGCAGTTCCGACCCAATCACTGCGCTGTGATAAACTGCAGCGAGCGATCAGGTCAGAATGACCCCCCAGGTACTTTATAACAATGTACAAAACACAAGAAAGAAAGACCCTTTGTTGGCGCACTCATTAAGAAATAACCATATAGGAGATAAAACCTAACTTTTAATTAGATCCATATAAAAACATTTATGTTGAAAAAAACTATTTAATAAATCCACTGTCCACTATACCATGCAGAATTGCATATTCTATCAAGTACATATCCCTAGTGAACAGACAATCTGAAAATATAATATATACAATTTCTTAAAGTATAATATATAACATAATTATACTTTAAGAACTTTGTAACTTAAGCCATGGCAAGTTGCATCTTTTTTTGCACAGCTAAAAACTTTTAGAAGTGACTAAATAATTGACTAGCATACAGTAAGCACTGGGGCTTGTAGCACTTGATTATCTATGTGCAACTAAGATGTAAATCTGTGTAAAAAGGTTTACAATAGGAGCAGAGATGTCTAGATGGCTAACTCTTCCACCACATTCAGTTGTGCTGAATCTTCAACTTTGTACACGTGTTAAACAATTTGCGATACTCTATTATCTCTGGTGCATTGTGAGCTGCTTTGTCTGCAGCTACAATGTAACTACAGTAAGTTGCAGTCTCAGTAATCTTTCACCATATGGCTTATAGCCACTTGGTATTTGAGGACACATCTATAATAAAGAGACATTGCTTCTTGTTGTTCAGTTGATTTTGAAAGACTTTCCTTTGGTTTCATATTATTATCTAAATACTTTCAAAACAGAGGTCCTTCCTGGTAATATCAGTTCAGAATTACTTTTAAACTTACAGACCCAGCACAAATATTGCTGGCAAAATTGTAGCTAAACTACTTCGGGATTTGTATTGCTGTCAAGGAGTATTACTTGTTATATTGTAATTTTGATTTGTTACTATCTTACTTCCAATCTTTTATGAAGAATTGCCTGAATTATTAGATCTCGTAGTTGGGCAAATTGACAGCCAAAAAGATGATGTTTCTCTCTAAAATCTTGTAGTTTAATACATTTTAATTTGTCTTAAATAAATAATAAGGAAAATAAGAGAGCAATACTGGCTATAAGATATATGTTACCCAAATGGATGGGTTTCCCTACTTTAAAATTGTACCAATGCTCCTTAATTAGGTACAATATGAACCCATATAGATCTATATTAGCTGATACAAATTGTTCTGATTCCTATTGTTGCCTCAAATAAAGCCATTGGTAATCTTAGAGAGTGATATGTATGGGGGTTTCCCTATACAAGATATTTTGTGGATCACTTGCAATCTTGTCTCATTATCACATTTACCTCTAAGGCAACAGTCGCCAGTCAGAACATATGTTGTTGTCTTCGTAGTGTGTGCGACCAGTTGTCCCAACAAATTCTTATTTGCCCATGCAGAGCCTAGTTTTCTTTAATTCCATTGGTCCTTTCTCACTGGTTCCATTGGTAACCTTGTTAAATTTATTTTAGGACAATACACTTAATGTATGTCAATTTTGCAACTACAGTCTTGCTACTCTACATAGTACATTCCAGAAATTTCTGTAGATTTCTTCAAGTTAAAATGCATGGATCCATTGGAGCCATGCATATCCTATATTATGATCCTTCCATTCTTCAGGTCTTCCCACCACTTATCATGTCTAGTATATTATCTCTAATTGTAGAGGAAGGATAACATATTAGTTTAATATGTTTTATAACTGTTCTTCAGCTTGATAACTCCTGACCAGATAAAATGTGAAACTGATCTTAGCCTACATTTGAAACCTGAGGAATGGTGATATATATTTAGGAAAATTAGATGTCAAAGTGTATCAACCATGTTGAAATGTTGTTATGTTATTTTATTATATGTATTTGACTTCAGACAGGCTACATTCGTTTTGGCCTTCTCAGTCAAGATTATGCTGGTGCAAGTGTGGGCAGGCAGGAGATACTATGCACATAGAGCTATCTGGTTATTCAATCTCTTTGGAAGGAAGTATCTGTCATCTTTTTACGGTTTTGAGTCTTCAGGGGAAATGTAATAGAGTTGCACTTGCCAAAACTCAGTGTGAGATTGTTGCGTGAATCTTCCAAAACTTGGAGTATGAAATAGCCTGCGAGTTACAAGGATCCTATGTAACTCACATGTGGGCCCTCATTCAGATGTGGTCATAGGCATGCGCAGCACATTTTATTACAGTGTGCACTATTTGAGGGGTGTGTCTAGCACCATCCATTAGGTGTATGTATCTATTGTACATTATTGAATGACAATCTGAGATTAATGTGTTAATAATAATAATAATTTTTTTTATATAGTGCTCTTTCTCCAATAGGACATAAGTCGCTTAACAGATACATAGCATAATATAGTACAGAAACAATGAAGTACAGAACAGCTTTTCATAAAATACAGGAACATGTAGATACTAAAGGGACATTATGGAAATACTTGAGTAAACAGGAAAGTCTTGAGTCTATTTTTGAAGGATTCTATAATTGAAGCCTCTCGCACTGTGCAGGAAAATGAGTCCCCTAGAGTTGGAGCCGCATGACTAAAAGCTCGACCCCCAGATGAATTACGGGAGATTGTAGGTACTGCTAAAAGTCCTTCATCTACAGATCGCAGTAATTGAGTGAGGCAGTATGGAATCAGAAGTTGCTTCAGGTACATTCGGCCCTGGTCATGTAGTGCTTTGAAACTAAGTAAGCCAATCTTGAAGATGATTCGCCATCTTACAGGCAGCCAGTGAAGGGAGTAGAGGATGGGTGTTATGTGGCTAGAACAGGGATGGTTGGTTAACAGCCTGGCAGCTGTGTTTTGTACCAGCTGTAAGTGGTGAAATTCTTTTGCTGGGAGACCAAGGTAGAAGGCATTACAGTAGTCCAATCGAGATGATACAAATGCATGTATGACTTTTGGCAGATCATTTGAAGGAATTAAGTGCTTAATTCTTGCTATTTTCAAGAGGTGAAAAAATGAGGATTTGATTGTGGCTGATATCTGATGTTTATTTGTCAAGCCACCATCCAGGACAATGCCAAGATTCCACACACGATCAGTGGTTTGTAATTCTGAATTCCCAAGTATAAGTCCAGTTAGTTGGCTATGCTGTAGTCTTGTCCTTTGATGTTGCGGTCCTATCATAAGGATCTCTGTTTTATTTGGGTTCAGTGGCAGCTAACTGGCACCAATCCACTCCTGGAGTTCAGCTAGACAGCCATTTAGGGTTGCTATTGGGTTATAGTGCCCGGAGCAAGGACAAGTACAGTTGTGTGTCATCTGCATAGCAGTGGTAGACCAGGCCATAGCGCCTGATTATTTCACCCAGTGGGAGCATGTATACTGCAAAAAGCATAAGGGATAGTATAGAACCATGTGGGACACCACATGGCAATGGCACTGATGGTGATGAGTATACTCCAGATGATACTCTCTGTGACCTGCTTGTGAGAAATTATTTGAACCAGTCCACAAAAATGTATCAGTTGCTCAATCAGAAGCCCATGGTCATGTATCAAATGCTGCAGAGAGATCCAGAAGGATTAAGATTGAACAGTCACCTCTGTCTTTTGCCATCTGAAAATCATTTAACACACACACTAGGGCTGTTTCAGTGCTATGTCTTCTCCTGAATCCTGATTGGAATGGATCATATATATCATGGTTTGTCAGGCGGGTTTCCAGTTGATATGCAACCACTTTCTCAATAACCTTTCCTAGAAAAGGAAAGTTTGATACCGGTCTGAAGTTGGTCATGCAGTTGGGATCTAAATAAGTTTTTTTTAATAAAATGTCTAACAATTGCTTACTTTAGGGGTAAAATTCCCTGTGATGGTGGTCCTGGGTGGAGTCACTACAAACAAACAAACATGATCTGCATGTGGTGGTGGTGGTGGGTGGGTCATAACTATGGATGTGGTTGGAAGTGCACCCTGATGTGGATAGTACCAATGCTCAGTACTTTGCACATGCGCAGGACCCATTCTGAGTGTGCGAATGGGTCCTGTGACACAGGGTACAGGGATTGTATCATTCTATCAGTAATTGATAGTCTGATGCCATATGGAGTGGGGAGGGGCCGAAGACAGTCTCTGTTTGTGAAATGGAGGTGTGTCACCACTATTTAGGGAGAGGGAAGAGGCCAGGGATATCCGCCATTGCACAGAGATTTCCTGGACTCTGTGATGGGCAGCTTGTGCGTTTCCAATGGTGCCGGGGTGCTGCGCCATTTTCCCAGTGATATCTGCAGCATTGCTGCTGTGCTGCAGGACTCTGGTGGGTAAGTATTAATAATAATGGGTGCAGTATGTGCGGTGTGCCCCCCCCTTCCTCACTGCACATACTGCACCCATTATAAATACACCAGTGCCTTCGATTCATTGCTTTGCAACTCTGCTGTATACCAATAAAATGTAAACATCACGTCTACCTGTATCAGGAGTGATAGTTCATCTTTGTGTGGATCTTGCTACATCCCTTTAGCTAAGCCTTACTGGCATATTTAAATTGAGGGAACTAATGTGGTACTAAAGTGTATTGTAAGTTTAATAAATTCTGCTATACATTGTATATGCCTGTGAAATGCAATTTTTACTTTTTCACTAGACACACATATACTGAATAAATTGCTATAAAATTTAAGAGTTGAAAGTTGCAAAAACTAGATTTTTTTTAATTATCAAAATTAATTCCCAACTCAAAATGTAACAATTAAATATTGAGTCTACAGTAACAGCATCTCGCTAACACAAGATCAAATAGAGAAATCGAGGACTCCCTCTCCAACTGCCCTTTTCTTCATAAATTACAAGAAGTAGTCCTGCTAAGAACAAACCAGGTTTGAGACTCTAAAAACCAACCCAATAACCCCTTTCAAAAACTCTCTTAGAAATTCTGGACCATGATGCAGATCTGTAAACTGTACATTCATACTGCAAATCTCTAATTTCACCACAACCCAAAGGTGCTCTATTGGGATCTGAAGACTGCAGAGGCCATTGGAATACACTGAGCTCATTGCCTGTTTGTGGAATCAGCTAGAAGTGACGTGTTTAGTTATAGTGTTCATTCTAGCACCCAGCACCTCTCATAACCTGTGCAGTTCCTCTTTCCAGCCTGGGGTGTCACTTTCTGCTCCGGATGCATCTAGCACATGCTGATCTATATCTCAGTACTGAGATACAGACTGGAGTCTGCTAGAAGCACCAGAGCAGAGAGCGACACCCCAGGCAGAAAGGAGGAACTGCATGGGTTGTGAGAGGTGCAGGGTGCTAGAATGAACACTAAATTGTCCATTACCTAATGGAAATATCCATTAAAAGACGGGTAGAACATTGCCATAAAGGGTGAACATGATCTGCAATAATATTTAAGTTGGCTGTGACATAAAAAATGCTTAGTTGTATTGGGGACCTAATATATAAATACCAAATTAATAATACCCAGACCACTATAACACTACTGTACAAGCAGCTTGAACCATAGACAAAAACAATAGGGGAAAAAATCCTGCATATGATCTTCAGGATTAACATATTCAAAGTACTCTAATAGGATGTCCCCATATCCAAATAACAGTTTGGATATGGAAAGTCGGTCAATTCATAATCGGATTTACTACCACCTTAACATTAATCAAGCAAACATTTTAAACAGTAGAGAGAAAAAAAGTTCTCCTTAGCAGTATACTATTGACTAAGCACAATAATTACAAAATTAAAACATTAATAATACTTTTAAAACAAATACTTATATGAAGAGCCACGATTAGTTTTGAAGCAAAGGAATAAAGCATACTGTAGGTAGTACTGTATATAAGTGACAGGAAAAATCCTAAAATGTGTGATTAAAAACAAGGCTACCATACAGTATTTACTGTATGGCCTGATTCAGATTTGGAAGCAAGGCAGGAAAAGCACATACTGTAAGTTTGTATCTGGAACAAAACATTTTGCAATGCAAGGGGAGGAAATACATTTAGATTTTTTCTGAGCAAGGTAAATACTGTCTTCTGTTGCGTGTAGCCCAAAATGTCAGATAGCTTTATTTTGACACTGCAATTAAGATTTCAGTTTGGATACTCCCCATACAAATCTAAATCTGTCTCTGCACGTTACATCTGCCCTACCTGCATTGCAGCATGGTTTTTGCCAGTAGCTTGCTTTTTTTGCTTTACTTCTTCCACATCTGAATAACCCCCACATTTTCATAGTGGATGATAAAGAAATAGAATTAGAGTGCTAAATGGTATATTTACAATAAAATAATGATGTTTATTATGCTCTGAAAATACAAATATTCAAGTTGCACAATAAAACACAAATAAAAATTGTGTGAATTCAGCAAATGGTAAAGTGCCTATTGAGGAGTGGTGTAAAAAATGTCCCATGCAGGGTGAAATGACTGTTTCAACTGGCAGGCTTGTTTAAACTCAATACACTCATCCAGTTTTAAATGTATATTACTGGCTCTGTGGTCCAGAAATTAGGTTCCGATTGGCAGTGGTTCCAGATGGAAACAGGATCCAGTGCACTATTTTATGGTGTCCTTGGTCCATAGTCGGTTCCCTGGAGTTGTTGTTTTGAGTGTAAAGCCAATTGAAGTAATGTTCAAAGGGTTGGAGGAGCAACCAAGTAATCCCTAATTGGGCACCAATCTCTTACAGATGGGGCACAGCTATATTACGTGTTTTGCTGCTCAAGGAAGCTTTATCAAAGGTTAGTGGATGAGATTAGCAGTTTTCCCCATCTATAGAATGTCCTTTTTGCTTAGTGGATGAGAAGAAGCAAAATAATGTTAAATTAGATCTTGTTACCTGGTCCGGGATGCCAGCCAAACCCTGACTTTTTTTAAAGGATCTATCATGTATAAGGCTAAACCATGCCTTGTATATTATAGCCCCTTTAAAAAAAATGTCAGAGCTCATCTGGCATCCCACATGGCCGCTGAATTCGGACTTCATTACATCCTGCCCCATATGCCATCTCTCAGTTATATCAATACCGATACTATTTGTAGTCTAGTTACAATGTATTTATAACATTTCAGTCGATAAGTGGTTCAGCTTCAATGTCACCCTCAAAGAAAAGCTCTACTACTGTATATTGCTATTGTTATCTGTCTATAGATACACTTTTAAGAGGCTTTGACAGAGATGGAGTGAGACTTAAAGTACTGTATAAATACTGTACCTTATAAGATTTATTAGAGAGTTGCAGTGTTTAGATTTCCCAAATATTTCAGCAATAGTGTGATTTGGCTAAATCAGGTAATAAATTAATCAATGCAGTACATGTGCTGTTTACTCAAATTATAAATATCTATATATTTTCATCTTAATTGGAGTCTGCAATTTAAATCATGTTGTAGCAATATACTGCTTAAATATTTGGGTAATTTCTATAATAATCTGCCAGATGTGTTCCATGAGGGTTTTTTTAAGGCTCAATCCCTTGTGAACAATCATTCACAAACTGAAGTATATTTATGTACTGTATACTGTAGTATATATTTGCTATAACTACAATCAGTTCTTAAAATGCTACTTTGTCCTATCAGTATTTTCAGAATATTTCTCACAACAATCAGTTTATGTGTATTCACTATGGATACACATTATTATAGTGCTTATGGTGTATACATTAACTCTGGATACACATAGGGTTGATAGAATATCCCTTTAATCAAGATCACTTATGTATTACAATGGTTCTGTGACAGTCTGACTTCAAACTTGCATTTAATCAGGGATTAGGCCTCAATCAGGTTGGATCGTAGATGTTCAAAAAATGCAAATGGGTGATATTTGGACATCTACGCAGGCGCGAAGTCCACAATGCACATGTGTGGAATTTCTTATTGCTAAAGCTTTCCTGAAGGATGCGATTGCTATTTGATTGACAGCGGCGTCTACCTGGGTGGCATTGACGCGGCTTTGCAGAGTCGGGACAACAAAAAATGTTGGTGGTCCTCCTTCATACGTCTAAAGTAGCAGTGCATGCAGGGGTACAACCCTAATTCCTGACTCAGCAATCATACCGCAATTGTTTTGCTATCACATTGCTTGCTGCTGATTAGCATGCTGGGCGGCCTTGTCCTTCGTGGGATAGCATACATTTTAGATAACATTCTGTCAATCATACAAGATAGTTCATAGTATACCGCCAACTCTCAGTTCACTTTAGGGTTTTTCAAAGCATCTGACATGATTTTTAACTGGTTCCATCATTTAAACCCAGGTGGTCCAATCAGATGTCATTTCCTTTGCTGATACTGTTTGAAAATGCCGTATTATCTTTCCTGAATAGTATAACTGTATGTGAGTAATATTCATATATGTTTGTTTATCAGTGGAATCTTTCCACCAGATGTTATTGAGCTCTATCTTTACATATTCACTGAATATAATTATGTTTATTTTGAGGTTGATGCTTTTTGTTATTATTTATCTGTAGCTGAAATATTATTGATTATTGATTCTTGATTTATCATGCACTTTTGAAGCCTATTTCTGACATTATTTATCCTGTTTTATTATTTATCATATACTTTGTACCAATTCTTACATTATTAATCAGATATTAATATTGATGTTTATCATCTATTTATCTTACAGTAGAACCCCATAATGGCTATATATTATGTATGTGAATATTTTATATTTTGCTACTATTGTGTGTATCTTACTTATGATTTTATAGGAGATTGTTTAAAAAGTCAATTCCATTGTAAAGTATTAATTAGTTGCTTGCCATAGACTCACAAGTTTGCTATATATTTAACTATTATAGTATATTTTGTTTTTAGATTTTGATAAAATATAATTATTCATGATTATACATTTGTCAATGATTTTTTTCTGTCTGTTAGAAACTTATTAATTATGGATTTTCTACATTGTTTATTATTATTATTATTATTATTATTATTATTATTAATCATATGTTTATTTTTGTGCAAATAGTTTTTGTGCTGTGTAATCATTATTATTGCAAATTTAAATAAAAATCATCAGAATGTTTTTATCAAATTGTAGAAATACATTGTTACCTGATATTATAGCGATATGTCATATTTATGAATTTATTATTTGCCATTATAATAATAACAGGATTTTAATACCTACCGGGAAATCCTTTTCTCCTAGTCCGTAGAGGATGCTGGGGTCCACTTCAGTACCATGGGGTATAGACGGTTCCGCAGGAGCCATGGGCACTTTAAGACTTTTTCAGAATGTGAACTGGCTCCTCCCTCTATGCCCCTCTTCAAGACCTCAGTATAGGAACTGTGCCCTGGGAGACGGACATTTTGAGGAAAGGATTTACTTTTTTAGTTAATGGTGAGATTCATACCAGCTCACACTTCAACCATGCCGCACACATGGTATTCAACAAAATACATGCCAACGGCATGAACATTACAGCAACCTAGCTTAAAGCATTTTTAACAAAAAAACAACTGCAGGCAAAGTACACACTGGATTGGGTGCCCAGCATCCTCTACCGACTAGGAGAAAAGGATTTACCGGTAGGTATTAAAATCCTGTTTTCTCATACGCCCTAGAGGATGCTGGGGTCCACTTCAGTACCATGGTGTTATACCAAAGTATACGTTTCTGGAGCCAGCGGTTTAGCTGGGCGGCGAGCGGTGAACACAGGCGCCGCAGATTCATCTACCTTTGGAAACGCCGGACGGCGAGTTTAACCTCAGCGCCGCAGATCAAAATACCCTAGGAAGCGGTAAGCCATCACCGCCCTGAATATTACTAAGTGATTAAGGTAGAGAGCGGCAGACGGAGACGCTCCTAGTGTGCTGTAATACGAGCTAAAGCCTGCTGTTTAATAAATTAAATTACAGCCACTGGAAGTAACAGTGCACTTGTTACATAATATAACAGTTTCAACTTCATTCATAAAAGAAACAATAACTCTAATCATGGTGTAGATACATGAAGTATCACACAGAATGTATCTGGTGGATAAAAATACGTGTTTTCTGCCACTCTTAGACACAATCTATAAAAATATTGATTCTACTAAGGACGCTTGTAACATCTATTCTGGTATTTACCAGTGCACTATTCAAGCGGAATCACATGTGGACTTGAGTGTGAAGGATCCTATGAAATACATTAATAATGTTTTAACCTTGTTTTAATTTTATTGGCCAATTGGTATTGTTTAAGATATGGTTTATGTGCATATTTTAGCTACATTAAATATGGATTAATTTAAGTCTATTTGAGCTATATCTCCCTTCCTTTTTTTTTGATCATAATACCAAAGCTCCAGTATGGGCGGGAAAGTACGGATGACCCTGCAGCACCGATTGACCAAACTGTAGGGCCAAGGTGTCAAACTTGTAAAAATTAGCAAACGTGTTTGCCCCTGACCAAGTAGCTGCTCGGCAAAGTTGTAATGCCGAGACCCCCCGGGCAGCCGCCCAGGATGAGTCCACCTTTTTAGTAGAATGGGCAGTCACCGAATTCGGTACCGGCAATCCTGCCATAGAATGAGCGTGCTGAATCATATCTCTGATCCAGCGCGCAATAGTCTGCTTAGAAGCAGAACACCCAATCTTGTTGGGAGCATACAGGACAAACAGATCCTCTGTTTTCCTTATCCGAGTCGTTCTTGCGACATAGATTCTCAAAGCCCTGACCACATCAAGGGACTTTGAAGCAGCGATGGTGCCAGCAGCCACTGGCACCACAATAGATTGGTTTATATGGAAAGAAGAAAACCACCTTTGGAAGAAATTTTTCGACGAGTTCTTAACTCAGCCCTATCTTTATGGAAAACCAAGTAAGGGCTCTTGTGAGACAAGGCCCTTAACTCAGACACCCTTCTTGCGGATGCCAAGGCCAACAGCATGACCACTTTCCAAGTGAGAAATTTTAACTCTATCTCCTGGAGAGGTTCAATCCAATCCGATTGAAGGAATCATAACACCACGTTAAGATCCCATGGTGCCACAGGAGGCACAAATGGAGGTTGGATGTGTAGCACCCCTTTCACGAAAGTCTGAACTACTGGAAGGGAGGCCAATTGTTTATGAAAGAAAACGGACAAGGCCAAAATCTGGACCTTGATTGAACCCAATCATAGGTCTGCATCCACACCTGCCTGGAGAAAATGGAGAAAACATCCTAACTGAAACTCTTCCATTGGAGCCTTCTTGGTTTCACACCAAGACACATATTTTCTCCAAATACGGTGGTAATGTTTAGACGTTACTTATTTTCTGGCCTGAATAAGAGTGGGAATGACTTCTTTGGGAATACCCTTTTGGGCTAGGATCCAGCGCTCAACAGCCATGCTGTCAAACATAGCCATGGTAAGTCGTGATACGTGCACGGCCCCTGCTGTAGCAGGTCCTCGCGAAGAGGAAGAGGCCGATGATCTTCTATGATCAACTCTTGAAGATCTGGATACCAAGCCCTCCTTGGCCAGTCTGGGACCATAAGGATCGCTCAAACTCCTGTTCTCCTTATGATTTTGAGAACTTTTGGTATCAGTGGAAGTGGAGGGAAGACATATACCGACCGGAACACCCACTGGGTCACTAGTGCATCCACTGCTATTGCGTGAGGGTCTCTCGACCTGGAACAATATTTCTGAAGCTACTTGTTGAGACGAGATGCCATTATGTCTACTTGAGGAACTCCCCAAAGACCTGTCACCTCTATGAAGACTTCTTGGTGGAGGCCCCATTCTCCTGGATGGAGATCATGTCTGCTGAGAAAGTCTGCTTCCCAGTTGTCCACTCCCAGAATGAAAATTGCCGACAGATCTCTTGCATGTCTTTCTGCCCAGCAGAGGATCTTTGTCACCTCTACCATTGCCACTCAGCTTTTTGTTCCGCCCTGACGGTTTATCTATGCGACTGCTGTTACATTGTCCGACTGAATCTGTACGGGTTGATCTTGAAGAAAATGTACCACTTGTAGAAGGCCGTTGAAAATGGCTCTCAACTCCATAACGTGTATGTGAAGACAAGTTTCTTGACTTGACAATCTTCCTTTGAAGCTCTCCCCCTGTGTGACTGCTCCCCAGCTTTGGAGACTTGCATCCGTGGTCACCAGGATCCAGTCTTGAATCCCGAACCTGCGTCCCTCTAGGAGGTGAGAACTGTGTAGCCACCACAGGAGCTGTAGATGGGATCCGGACCACTTGTCCAATAGGTCCCACTGGAATACTCTGGCATGGAATCGGCCAAACTGTATGGCCACGTAGGCCGCTACCATCTTTCCCAACAACTGAATGTATTGATGAATCGACACTCTTGTTGATTTCTGAATTTGTTTGACCATTATCTGGATTCCAGAGCCTTTTCTACTGGAAGGAATACCATCTGTACTTCTGTGTCCAGTATCATCCCGAGAAAGGACAATCTTATCATCGGTTCCAATTGTGACTTTGGAAAATTTATGATCCAACCGTGACATTGGAGTATTGTCAGGGAGAGTGCAATGTTCTGCATCAACTTTTCCCTGGACCTCGCTTTTATCAGGAGATCGTCCAGATAAGGAATTATATTGACTCCTTGCAGTCAAAGGAGGACCATCATCTCCACCATTACCTTGGTGAATACCCTGTCAGCCAGAAGTAGATCCATGAAACTTCAGGAAGTTAGTTCCTTCTTCTGCCCCTTAAGTCCCACGAAGCAGGGAGACTGTTGCCAGCAGTTCTCCCTGAAAATAAAAAAACTAACATAAGTCTTTTCAGAGAAACTCAGTAGAGCTCCCCTGGAGTGCATCCAGTCTGCCTGGGCACATTTTCTAAACTGAGGTCTGCAGGAGGGGCATAGAGGGAGGAGCCAGTTCACACTCTGAAAAAGTCTTAAAGTGCCCATGGCTCCTGCGGAACCATCTATACCCCATGGGACTGAAGTGGACCCAGCATCCTCTCGGACGTATGAGAAATGTAATCTTTATTAATAGCAATATAGCATTATTGCATTTATATATAGCATTATTAAATATGGCATTTAAATTGTAATTATTGTTTACATAGTATGTTCTTAATTTTAATATTGTATTTTGTTCATCAGGGGATCATCACTGCCCCCTCAAGACACACAAAGTCAGCTGCACAAACAAAACCAGTTTCTTTCAATCACCAGAGCCTCACCATTATCCCTCTGGATGTCTGAATCAAATAAAGTCAGCTAGACCCAGTTAGTCTAAGGTGAGTGGTGTATAGTATTTCATCATATGATGTGTCCACATACATCTTTGCTATATCCCGCCATGTATGGCATGGTATTGCAAGCCATAGACCCAGAGATTTAGCCATGACTTCTGATTTTTCTTAATTTGCTTCTTTAATATGTTACTTTATACATATTCTATTATGGCAAACAAAAAATTTAAAATTCATCCACTAGCCACTCGTGAAAAACAGCTTAGCCATGTTTTGCATGTTGTGCCAAATTGGTAAAAAAGCAAAGATGCAAGTGGACACATCTGTACTTTACAGTAGCTGTATTATAATATTTGATGATTATATTGCTTTTCAAATATCAATAAGTATTCTTTAATCTTCTAACAGTTTGGAGAATTGAATGACTTAAACAATCCTTAAGATCATAGTGAATGTGTATAAAAGTCAATCAGTTGGGGGAGTGGACTGACCAGCAAGGAAAGTGGACATGTGTCTGCAGAGCTCCCACCAGACACGGCTAAATACTTGCCCTCTAGCCCTTCAAACAGTCCCTCTGGACACTAATCTTTACCTAAAAGACCTGCCCGGACAATCCTAGTTGAGAGGCACTTGCTGCGGAGCCGGGGGGTGCTACTGGGTGTTCTGTGGTGCCATCATCAGCCATCGAGGAGGCCCGTGGAGACCACTGCTGATATCATACATTGCCCATGACTGAGGAATTTACACCCGCTACTTCCCTGTACCATGGCCCCCTCCCAGATTACCTCCTGCTGCTGCTCCCATTGCCATAACGGGGGATTGTAGCGGAGACAGAGCAGAGTGCTCCTTGCATGGAAGGAGTATGGTGGCCATCTTCCCGGCGAACTTCCGGAGCTGCAGCATTTCCTCTACTCTCTCCAATGGCGGGGAGTCCCTGGGTTACTGGGATAGCTGGCTGGACCTTGGACCGTGTCTTCCACCTCTGAAACAGGGGACCTTCAGGGGCGGCAGCTGACCTGCAGTGCTTGAAGGGGGGTGAGTCTGTGAAGGGAGCCTTGGAGCTCTCTGTGCTGCTTTTTGCTCCTGTGGCCCCCCCAGCTTGTGTATACATGCACACCTGGCCTGAGAGCCCAAGTCTAACTACCATGCCAGAGAATATCACCGGCAACAGGGACTCCACCTGGAGGTGCTTGGAGGAGTCTCCCTGTGCCCACTGGTGGTTGGAGCTGTTTGCATCTGAAATTCCCTGCAGAGCTTCTGAAGTTTGCACTTTGTGCTGCATGCAATTTCTTATACACCATGTTCTGCCCCATGGACCATATCCTGCATATAATAAGTAGGTACCCCTCTGCCTGATGATCCAGGACTAGCCACTATTTTGGGCCAATGTGTCAACATTGACCTTGACAGATTAATATTCTATTAACATGATGTTTCACTGGTGCCTTTTTCTGATACTTTTAGTTGTTCCTTTTTGAAATGTATTCTTAATTCTGCCTCATGGTGAAAGGCAAGAAAGATACTACAGAAGAAATGTTATATTAAAGATTATACGCCTTTCACCTTCTTTAATGTTATGTATTAACCCACTCGCCACCATATCTTCTCTGGTCTCTCACTTGCTCCACGTGCCTAATGTATGAAGAGCCGGGCCTAACCAATATGATGCCCTAGGCAAGATTTTGGCTGGTGCCCCCTAGCACCCCCGCTAGTTCCGCCTCTGACCCTGCACCCCTTTCCCAGCACCATCACCCACCACCCATAGTAGTCCTTTTTTTTTCCTACCCCCTGTAATTTAAATAAGAACAGTGTGCACATTCGGTGCACAGTCCAAAAAGGTATGTGTTTTTGCTGGCAAGGGGCATAGCCACACAATAGTACCTCCAATTCAACTTATGCCTCGCAGTAGTGCAACTTTATTCACAAATTATAATGCGATAGTGTCCCTTATTCTTCATTACATCACACAGTAGTGCCACTTTACCTTATATACGTTACTCCTCACAGTAGTGCCCCTCATTCACATAACATCATACTGAATTGCTCCTTATTCACATTACACCACACCATATTGCTCTTTATTCTCATTACACCACACCATATTGCTCCTTATTCACATTACACCACACCATATTGCTCTTTATTCCTATTAGACCACACAGTAGTGCCCTTTCTATACGTTACACCACACAGTAGAGCACCTTATACACATAATGCTACACATTGGTAATGCATTTATACACATAATACCACACAGTAATGCCCCTTACAAATATGACACACATTATTAATGTCCTTAAAAACATAATGTGCCTTACACATTATGCCAACCCTTATTAATGCCCTTATACACAGAATTTCCCTTACACATATGCCACACATTGTTAATGCCCTTATACACATAATGACACACATAAAGTCCCTTACAGATATGCCGCACATGATTACTGCTCTTAAACATATAATGACACACATAGTGCCCCTTACACATATGTTACACATTATTAATGCCCTTATACACGTAATGACACATATAGTTCCTGACGCGAGTCAACTGGCAGCTCTGCTAACATCGGTGCCTATTTTTTATGAAAATGCATCTTATTTGCATTGCTATGTGGCTAGTATGCACAAGCAGCTTCTACTGATTAAAGTGATATGCGGCATGCCTATATACTGTGTGCGACTGTGGCTGTATCTGCATACGAAATGCTACACACAGAATATAGACATGCCACATATCATTTTAATCAGAAGAAGCTGCTTGTGCCCCTAGGCATACCAGATGCCCTAGGCAATTGCCTAGTTTGCTTATGCCTAGGGCCGGCTCTGAATGTACGGTTGTACGTTGGTTATTCATTCCTTCAATTTTTTTGCAATTGTATCTCTTAGCCTGTTTTGTTTTCTGTGTTTGTTCTCCATTATGTATTATGTGTCTTTGACCCTTTTCTTCCCATTTCCCCCCTTTTCTTGTGTGGTGCTAAGCCAGGGCAGAGTCGCAGCCACCCTCATTAGCTCCTGCTATGCCCTCAACAGAGCCAATGATGGTGGCTGATACACAAATTGCTGCCATTAAGCTTCTCTCCCTTAATGTGAAGGGCTTAAACCTACCCAAGAATAGGTCCAGAGTCCTCAGGGATTTATTTGCCACCAAGGTGGATGTAGCATTCCTCCAAGAAACTAATTTCAGATCTGATGCTGCTCCCACCCCTAGAGACCGTAACTAGTCAATGTCATTTTACAATAATAATATCAAAAGTAAATTTCTGGGGGTATCTATCCTGCTATCTAAACATCTCCCATTCCAAGACGTGTCTTCAGTGGCTTTGGGGGAGGGTAGAACTAATTCAAAGAGCCACCTTTTATATTCAAATGGTTTGGGACCAGTAAGGAGTTTGGCACACCCTCACAAGATATACAGCCAACACATTTTACTCTTATTAGTCCAAACTTTATAATTTCAGAGACACTTTGCCTGCTGAGGCACTGTCATCCACACGGGACCTGCTGGAACAATATCTTTGTGAAGCTGGGCTCCCTAAATTGTCGTAGGATGAGGGTGCCTGTATAGACTCCCCCCCCCTCCCCCAGAGCAGGAGACAGCTCTTAAAGACATGCCCTCTGGAAAATGTCCAGGCCAAGACGGCTTCACCATTTCCTATTACAAACTTTTTAAGGACTTCCTCCTACTTAAAATGTTAGCAGCCTTTAACAATATTTCAAATAAGCACAGGTTCTCTCTCTAATCCTTGGAAGCCTTTATCATGGTTATCCCTAAACTGGGTAAAGATCTTGTCCAGTGCATTAGTTACTGCTCTATAACACTCCTCAATGATAAGCTGTTTGCAAATCTTATTGATAATAGGCTTAGGACGCTGCTCCCCAATGTGATACACTCCGATCAAGTGCGTCCTAGCACTTTTCAGCTTTCCTACAGCCCGGATCAAAATAAATGGAGCTCTTTCAAAACAAGGTTGTTATAAAAAAAAATGGAACTAGATAGGGATTTCCTCTCTCTCCTCTCATTTTTATATTATGTATGGAGGCCCTGTCTAGTTCCATTAGATTCATCCTTAACATCTCGGGTCTTAAAGTGGGGGGTATGGAATATAAGCTCGCCCTGTTTGCGGATGATCTACTGGCTGTCCTGTCAAACTCGGTTGTCTTGATCCCTAACCTGATGATGGAATTTCAAAAATTTGATTCTTTATCTAACTTCAAGGTTAACTTCTCAAAGTCTATAGCAGTGAATGTGTCAGCTCCCTCTTGCTCCTTAAAAAGACTTACACAGTCCTTTCCCTTTACATAGTCTAAAATATCTTGGTGTTAGTCTCAAACATATTGGTGTTACATTAAACACAGACCTCTCCTTTCTTTTTAAAGATAATTTTAAAAGATTACTTAGTATGCTTCATTTAGAACTCGGAGATTGGAGTAATAAATGGCTCTCGTGGTTGGGTAGAATTAGTGTAATTATAATGAACGTACTCCCAATGTTTTATACCATTTTCATAACCCTTCCTGTCCATATACCCCAAATTGGTTTTGAGATCTGCATGATATAGTCAGAGATTTTGTGTGTGGAAACAAGAGATCACGCTTTCAATGCACTATTCTTTTTCGGTGTAAACATATGCGGGGACTTCAACTACCACATTTCTCAGTATATTATGAAGCTGTCATCCTAAGTAGAATAAAGGAGTGGCCTCGGTCAAAAGATGTTAATCAATGGGTCCTTATGGAAAATGAATCATTGACAACATATATTGTGCAGCCAACATGGCGATCCAAGGTCCCCATTGTCTCTCACCCCACCATAGGCCCCAATCTGGTTCATTGGCACAGATCATGGAACCTCTTATGTGTGTCCTCTAAATTCTTTCCTTTGACCCCTCTGTTCAATAACCCTGACTTCCCCCAGAGTCGCAAGCTCTGTGTTTGCCAAATGGAAGCTGCATGGGTTGGAACGGGTCGGCCAGCTGGTGGACGGGGAGGGGATGTCTTCCTCTCCTGCATTGCAGTCCAAATTGAACTTTCCATCATCAGAGATTTGGGGATACTTACAATTAATGTATTATGTACAGTTTAGGGAAATGCGCTTGGCTGCCACTAGACCTTTTCGAGAGCTTGTGATTGGACTCTTCGTGTTTGGCTCATTTTCTTTCAAAGGGCTATGGACCTCTGATTGAACATAAACATGCTGATCTCCCTAAATATACAAGAGACTGGGGAAATGATTTTCAGACCGGTTTAGCAAATGAAGCCTTGACAAAATTTTTCGAGCCTACATTTGTCAGTTCTGTCAGCTATTCAGTGATTGAGACACAATTTAAAGTCCTATCACACTGGTATAGGTGCCTTCTTACTTTAGCCAAGATGTTTCCTGGAGTGCTGGATATGTGTTGGCAGTGTAATGCTTAGGTTGGCTCACTGCTACACATTAGGTGGGAATGCTGGTCACTTCTGCCTTTTTGGGAAAATGTTATAGCCATTTCCAGGTCTATAGTGGGTAAAAAGGTTTCTTCTGCTCCCTCATTCTGACTCCTTAATTTATATACTGGCTCACTAGCTACATATAACAATCACATTCACTGAATACAGTTTGAGCTTGAGCTCGTACTCATATACTTCACAGGCTGAACCCCTCAAGACACTTTTAAGTACAGGTGACGACTCTCCACAACTATCTTTACTGATATTCTGGGACCCCACATATACCACCCTCTTTACCCTACTCCCCTCATTTCCCTATGTCTTCCTCCCTGTTTTGTCTCCTCTTGTGTAATTGGTTTTGCGTGATATTGTACAGGCTGGTGTATTCGTTTGATGCTACATTGAGTTTGAACTGTACTGGATATTACCTTTTGAACCAATTGTGTATGTTTGATATACCTGTTTTTGTTCAACGCCCCTTACTCCGGGTTCAGTTGTACTGCTTGCATTCACTTTTGTATGTTAAAATTTAATAAACATATATTGTGAAAAAAGGCAACCAGTGCATTTATTAACTGTTACTGCCTATTTCCCAGTAAAATAGAGAGAAGTATGCAGTAAAATTCACCGTTTATTAGTTAATATTGAAATTATAACACGTGAATTGGTTATTTTAATTTAGTCCAAGTCTATCACCACTGAAAAATGAACCTTGACTCTCATTTGAGAAGTTCCTTATTAATTTCTCCCTTCTCAGACACATATGGATTTTGCCTAATCCATATGCTTTGAGATGTGATGGGTTTCAGCACTTGTATAGGGGTTTAAAATTACTTGCATTACCTACATGTTCAAGAATTCTTGATTTCAGTTGTATAGTTGTCATGTTAATGTAGTTCATCTGGCATGTAGTATAATATATTACCCCATGGGTACAGCAACTAATAAAGTGTTTGATTTACTTGGCCTATTGTATCTACAAATTCTATTTTTATATGAAATTGCAGGAAATTCATCAGCCACATTTATGCACCCCACCACTTTCTTATAATTTTTATTTTATTTGCTACAATGGCTGTATACAAGTCTGTCTCATAACTTTGGTGATTTGCACCAACTTATAATATTTATTTCACCCAATATTTTGGACAGGACATCAACTGTTGTCTGGATATTGACAATGTCAAATATTACCTTTAAACATTAAGCTATATTCTATTACAGACTAAGTACGCTATTGGCGCACTGAGTACCGTAAGGGTACGCACTCAGCGTAGCAGACGCTAGGCCGTGGGCACGACGCACAAGCGACACGTGCGCTCACGGAATGATACACAGTAACCCTTAGTTACAACACACCGTAAGGGTATGCTTACACTCTAAACCTTGGTAATGTACTACTATAATGATGTAATGCTTATTAACCTTGATAATATGAAAGCTGTTTGAGCGATTGAGACGCTAAGAAAACTCTTTACAGTAACTAGTGAAAACACAAGACCTGGTTTTGGATTTAAAAACCACTCCGGCTCTAACACCTTCGTGGATGATTCTTTAGAGTAAAAAGGGGGAAACAGTACAGCTTATACACTACCAAACTAACATCAAAATCTAAACAGAATAACAAGGAATAATATAAACAATAGCGAACGATCGCAAACACAAGGAAACAGAATGAGTACACAATGAGAACAAATGGCAAACACAGAGGATAACATAATGGCTACAGCATGGCTACAACATGGCTACAGAGAAATATACATACGGGGGGATGATTCGCAAGTGTGTCCTGGATTCCAGCCCTCAGCATTCAAAGAGAAAGCCTTTTGGAGAGAGACTTGTGTGTCAAAGCCTGTTGCAATTGTTAGAAACTTTTGCGCTATATTATAAATTTATATGATATGGCTGATGAAAATAACAGACTCCTATTGAATGAAAAATATTTAATAATATATGAATAATCACAAATCATAAAACAAGACTGGTCTTAGTAGTTTAAACATCTAAGATGACAAGTATATATACTTTCCAATAAAAGGAGGTGGACTTAAGCATATTCTGTGCACAGAGGTGTAAAAACTATCTCTATAGCTAAATGACTTGATTTACAAAGTAAAAAAAATAGATCAAGTGTAGCTGCTGGTAGAACCCGTATAATAGATGTTTCCAATAGACAGTCACTTTGTATCAAAGTTCCTTTGAATGTAATAATCCAACATAGGTAAGTAAAATGAATGAGAGCCGTTTTCAACCGGAATCTTACGTGAGGTGTGAGCAAGTAGTATCAGCAGGAGTACATCCCGACGTCCACCACACTGGCTTCTAGCTGCGGGGAAAACGGCACCTGCACTGGCACCTGCTACAACCTGTCCTGCTCGGTTTGAATGCTCCACAGGTCTCCACCTCTGCGGGCACCGGTGAGCGGCTCCTCTCCACTCAAGAATAAACAACCAGCAGATGAATGCTGCGGCCGGTATGTACTACGGGTCTAACTCCAGCTGGGGTCCAACAGTTCAGCTTCTGACGCGTTTCGCTCCTCCCACATGGGCTTCCTCAAAGCCCCTGTGGGAGGAGCGAAACGCGTAGAGGTGGAGACCTGTGGAGCATTCAGACCGAGCAGGACAGGTTGTAGCAGGCGCCAGTGCAGGTGCTGTTTTCCCCGCAGCTAGAAGCCAGTGTGGTGGACGTCGGGATGTACTCCTGCTGATACTACTTGCTCACACCTCACGTAAGATTCCGGTTGAAAACGGCTTTCATTCATTTTACTTACCGATGTTGGATTATTACATTCAAAGGAACTTTGATACAAAGTGACTGTCTATTGGAAACATCTATTATACGGGTTCTACCAGCAGCTACACTTGATCTATTTTTTTGACTTTGTAAATCAAGTCATTTAGCTATAGAGCTAGTTTTTATACCTCTGTGCACAGAATATGCTTAAGTCCACCTCCTTTTATTGGAAAGTATATATACTTGTCATCTTAGATGTTTAAACTACTAAAACCGGTCTTGTTTTATGATTTGTGATTATTCATATATTATTAAATATTTTTAATTCAATAGGAGTCTGTTATTTTCGTCAGCCATATCATATAAATTTATAATATAGCGCAAAAGTTTCTAACAATTGGAGTTTTGTGGTTAATTGCACTTGGGTGGCCCAGTGCAATTTGATTGACCAGCTAACCCCAGGTCATTAACTTTTTGCAGCTGATTGTTATTATATCGAAAAGGGTTTTTTATAGCATTTGATATTAGCGCCTGATAAAAAAAGTTTTTTTTCTGTCAAAGCCTGTTGCAAGCTATATTTATTCACTAGCTCAAGACATAATACAATAAACACTGTGTGCTCTCTTTCCATTGTTTAGGGGGTGGGACATGTACTGCACCGGGGATCATTGGTTAGTTCAAGAAATGGGCGATGGCTAGGACTTGTTAGTATTCTAAATTCCTCTCTGTCTGGTTATATTGTGGAAAGCTATTGTTTTGGATCTTCCAAACAAACTCTGTTCCAAGATATTGTTCACCCTTGTTTATGTCTCTTTCAGTTGAGACAATGGCAACTCAGCACTCATTATTCTGGAGAGAAACCTGGCCCTATTCATAAACAAAGGTGTAGGCCCTCTTCATAGAATCTCAAAGCTTAGTGTAAATAAGGCCATTGTATCTCAGTCTGTGGGAAATTTATGTGTGAATTCCATTCTCATCATCTCCCCATTTGTAATATATTTAAAAAAAATTTATATCTATTTTCTACTTCTGCGCATAACTATGCGCAGGAATATGCGAATCTTTCCTAACTATCATAGGAATATTACCCTTAAAATACCCTACAGCTGGATACTAGACTCTACCTTTCAACCTTTATCTGACCCTTCCTATCATGTAAAGAGGAATCTCTCTGTTCCAGGAACCATTTACACCAAAAATACTTGCTGACATTGTTTAGGGGAATATATCTATAAAACACACTATATGGGTTAAATATGTTGCGATCGAGTCGCCCGCTAGACGCTCACAAACTCTACCGTAAATGCGCATACCACGCACCAAAGCGCACGGCCGTAGAAGCTCCATTACGCAAAGTGCGAATATGCGTACGCACGGCAGAGCATGTGCACGCGCAGCGGGCATGTGCATGGGGTTAGTACAAGGCATGTGAATCATGATATTTTTCGACTTTGTTAGTCCACCCTTTGGCAGTCAACAATAACTGCCACTATCTAAACAATTAAGCAGAAAAATATATAATACCATGAACTATCTATTTATGATTGGGATTCGGGAGGAGAGGAGAAGGTGGGACATGTATGACCTAGTGAGATAGTAAAAAGCATGTGTGTATGAAATTCATGTCTGAGGGGTCATGTATCATCGTGCCGTACATGTTCTAAAATAAGCTTCGAGGTATTGCGAAGTATACATTGAATCCTTCTTATCCCGTATTAAGGGTCTGTAAGTGGGCTAACAAACTCTACCGAGCTCTCTTTGGCTTTTAGTTCCAACAAATGGGGTGCACATTAGTTGATGATACATGAAGGGGGAAAATATGTGAGTGCTAATATATGTGTCTATATCACCTGTCGACTATGTGTGCCACTACCTGAAGATAGAAGAGATGAAGATAAGAAACATGTGTTATAAATGCATTCGTATGATTATATATATATGGTCGTCCTTGGGCGTCTGTTGGGGTCTTGTTGATGTCTTGTTGAAGTCTTGTCCGGATTGCTGTATCTTTGCTGTGTGGCAAGCAAAGCTCTTCAAGTGTCCATAAAAATTAAAGTCTCTAAGGGTTCATCAATTGTCGGTGAAACAGTTCATCAATGGTCTGTATAATGGGTCATCAAATTCTTCTTCCGAGTGGATGTCTTTTAACCTTGGAGAAAAACAAAGGAGAAACGGGTGAAAGAAACGGACCATGGAATCACATCTTATCACAGCATTGTCTCGATTGATGGGTCATAAATTAAACTAGTTGTTGTTACATTGCCCTCGCTCCTTAAACTCATCAATTTGGTACTTCGCTTGCAATTCATTTAAATTCGAACACATCTGAATATCAGACCAATCATTATGACAACTCCTAGGATACATTAGAGAAATTTCCCTACAGCAACGATAACATTTTGAGCCCATTCTCCTAAACCTGAGAACCAATTGCGTGGGTTCAACCATGATACCCAGCCGGTCAGTTCATTACCCACAGAAGTAAGGGTAAGGTTGTGTCTCCTTCGGAACTCCCACTTCAATTGCAAGATATCGTCCATCTTTTGATCTATGACCTCTGTTGGGTCCTCAGTGCTGTTTGTGATATACGTACAACACTTCACACCATAGTGAGTTGCTAGGGTGACACAATACCCTCCTGTCACTGCTGTGATGTAATTTAGAACCATCCTGTGCTGGATCAGTTCCATTTTGTAGGCTTGTAATTCTCTCCCAGTATACCTAAAGGTGTCATCATACATCTCGGTGATATTGTATATCAGGTTCGCTAGCGCGGTAATATACCTAAAATTTATAACTCCTCTGGCGGTACGGGTGATATCTAGCGCGAGTAGGAGTTGAATCCCGGTGGATTCGTGGATCAAATCAGAGGCTGCATGCACTGTCCTATCTATAAGGTGTCTCTTTACAATGTGTTCGTAATGGGTGTGAGTGTAAGGAGCTTGAGCATTGCGGTGAACGTCTTTCATTTTATCATGGGTAATGGTCATTACTTCCGGCAACACTCTTCCAATGTAACACAATCCCTCTGAGTTTGGGGCAAGCCACTTATAAGCCTTCCTCCCACATATGAAATATGCATCATCGGGGAGGACATATGGGACAAAATATGACATCACCATATTACAAACCTACCAGGTGAAAAATCCTATCCCTAACTCTCTCATCTGTCTAGTACATGTATCAGGTTGTATGATATGCGCACAGTATCCTGGTGATACTTCTCCAACTCGCATGGGCCTACTTCCTAGGGTGTACCTATACTGAAAATATCTCCCACTGTTGGCTATTTGGCTATAAGCTCTGAGTCAATGGGCATTCTATCGGCTCTGTGTGAGAATGTCATGGTTTGGTTGTTCCATGTCACCTCCCAATTTCCCGGCTTTCGGGGATTGGAAATGTTAAAACATATGAGGGACCTATCCACATGGTATTGGTGGAGCTTCAAACTAGGAGGCCTAGAAATATTAAATTTCTTATCCACCGGTCTCCCACCCCTTAACTCAAGTACCTCATCTATCGTTAAAGAGTATGGCACTTGTCCTGACTTTCTATGACCTTGAGGTACTTGTGAGCACACCCAGCATTCCGTTTGGTTTAAAAACCGTACCCACTAATGAGTGATAGTCACTCAATGGATGACGGTCCATATCGATATTAATGCTGGACTGACATCTCTGGATGCACCCATCCTCAACTATGTTTTCACAATTCCTACAGATACAGTTCTCTTCAGCTAACAATCCTTCACAATGTCTACTAGTGTCATGGCTACCAGATCGTTTTCTGATACTCGCCTTTGCTCGGTGATTGTGTTGCTCTTGGAATTCTACGAATCCATCCTGGTCATCAGAACCCATTCCAGATCCTTTCTTGACCTCACTGGTACTCTCACCGAAATAGACTGCTCTGGTCGACAACAGGGTCAACAGGAAAACACGGACTGCAGTCTCTTGGGGCGAGTCCATCTTACAGGAGGAGAAAGAGAAAGTTGTAATGGGGGTACCGAAAATAATTGAAGGGAAAGAAAAATGTTACGATAATTGTCCTACAGTCTTGTTGTTCTTCTTGCTCAGATGTCGTCTCAACAGTGCTGTCTCTCAGTCTTCCCAAAACGAACACTCCAGTGATACGATATTCTTTCCGACTCAGCGATCTTTCTGTAAGGAGCATAAATCTTGCATTACCATTTGTCTAACTGTTGTGTGACATACCATCCGTAAAACATGAAAGAACAAAGAGAGAGAACAATAGAAAAGAAACATTGTCAGATTTCCGTTCACCATCAGGCTGTCACACCAACATGTCCATCGGTATCTCTGCACAGTCTCCCCCACCAGTATTTCCACTCTCCACCCTTTGTGTTTGGCCAGACACAACGATGCTGGTAAGATATACTGGGGTTGGGTAGACCTGAAAAGACCAAGTAGACATGTGACGTTTGAGATGTAGTTCTGCTGGTGAACGTCAGAGATGAAAAGGAAATATTTAAAGATAAATCATAGAGTTTACCTGGCCGCCCTTGTGTCTACAAGGAATTACCTACCAATTACATCGACTGTAACCTCAGGCTTACTATCAAGGCTAATAATCAACTTCACTGGCTGCAAATTACAGGTGCGGCCAAACATTTTTCATATATGATCCCTGATTACAATTATGTGCGTTATGTTGTTGTCTAGGGGGTTTATATACCTTATGTGGGTCTCTAAACATACAATTCCATGCATAATGCCCTTCCCTCTGGCAGTTATTACATTTTATCACATTCGACTTACCCACAGGGGTCTGGGGCTTAAGCTGATGTGGCTTCGTTGTCAGGGCCTGTCTACTTATTGTCATTTGCTTACCGCCCTGTGACTCCCTGTGTCTTATGATGTTCCGATCATGTTCAATAGCGGTCTCTCTCAAAGCAGCCACCGACATACCTTTCCAATTAGGTTGAGTTGTCTGTACCCTTGTTCTCAACACTTCCTTTAAACCATCCATTAATACAGAAACCGCTACCTCTCTATACTCTACAATGTGAGGTGCAATTGTCTGTGCATAACATACAATACCGTACTTACCTGTGGACACGACCTCACCTGACCCTCCGTAAGGGGTCTTGACTACTGCCTTTACCGATTGGGCCGTGCCCACCTGGGTGTCTCGTATGATGGCTGCTGGAAAAAGTGCCGACATCGTGCTGGGCTCACTTTCTTGCTTGTAATCCTGAGGGAAGTTTAACATGGGGTGCAACTTGCACGGGTTAGAATTTGTACATTTATCAGTTTTACTTCTATCATTAATACATTTATTAAGTGCACTATTATCATCCTATCCCAGTATGCCATTCTCTGTAGCCATTGTTTCTCCAGTTGCCATCAGTTTCCTGCTAACATGGGAACCAGCTGCTTGAGCTAATCCCCTTTGTATCTCCCCTTCCTGTTGCCATAACTGTAAATAATCATAATGTCTAATCCGTTGCTTCCCGGATTTTATCAGACATATCCTTCTCCTTAAATTTTGCAAAACCTCAGGATTAAAACTGCCTACCCTGGGAAACTTCTCCCCATCGTTCACAGTCATACATTCCCACTCATTGCATAAAACCTCAGCATGTGATCCATATTTTTCACACATTATATACCTCGCCGACCCTTCTGGCCGCGGAATTATATCAACCTGAACCTTGGTTGATCGTCCCTTACTTGAGCAACTGGCCCCCATTCTTTGCAGGTATTGCCTTCTCAGCGAATTCCTACAAAAACCATGTTCTCAGAGGTAAGGCGACGGTGAAAGTCCAACGAGTGCCTTCACCCACTCTCGCCCACGTCGACCAATACGCCCACACACTGCCTTAGCGCTGGCGTACTCAACCCAGGGCCCCTATGTAACCTATATTTACTGGGGCGTGTGGGAGTATGCTACCCTCCCCAATAAGTATCAGTCGCTGGAGAATTCCTGAGTGATCAGCGAACCTCCCTTAAAATAAAAAAAACCTACACAAATCACGTCAAAGTGTACAAATAGCGTTTATGATCCCGCAAAGCGTACCCAAATTGCGTAATGGGTATCAAGGTAACCAACTAATGCACACAGTTACATGCGGTACAGTCGCACTGCGTATAAGTAACTATTACTTATCCACTGAACGACCAGCAGAATCGGTTGTTTAGGCTGCGAAACCTTCAGCCGGAGCGTCTTCTCAAAACGGGCCTATATGGGTACTGCGCCAACCCCCAGGGCTGCGCACACTACCTCTGACCTTTCTTAAGTCAGGGTCTTCAGAGCTTCGTTACTTACCTTAAAAGGATTTCTGACTCTCGCGGACCTTTTGGTCTGCTGTACTACTAATTGCTCCTTTTACCTTATACACTGTTAACGTGAGATGGCCTTCTCCCACGCCACCACGTGTTCACTTCACGGGTGTCCTTCTACGAGATCTCGAATTCCGTGGTTCACACAAAAGAAAACTTTACTTGCATACACACGCTCTTTCACTTCATATATACTTTGATTTTTTTCTGTACAGAAAATTTCTTTCATTCAGGTAACACAGGCTAATCCCAGAGGTAATGCAACGAGAGGAGGATCTTTTTAAACTAAATTTTGGAAACTGAACAAATTTGTGCTATTATCTCGTGGCTTCCGTATCGCCTACCAAAACAATGCTATCGTGTGATTTGTATTTAGTGGGCGTATCTGTACGCACGTTGCGTAATTTATGCCACGTGTGTAGGCCTTTGCATTGCGTACGCTGTCTCGCACTCAGTCAGAGACACGTGTACACAGGCCGGATGCTCCCGCAGTAACACAAATAACACGCTTCTATAAATGCAAACGATATTTAACTATAATCGCTTACCAAGCACCACACAGTATCTCCTGTATAAACCTTTATAACTGGGTCAGGCTGTGTGTGTGTTTTACAATTACTCCCTTAAATATTACTTTTACTTTTAACGAAATAGCAACAAATTTTCTCAGCACGTGATCAATGCTAATGGCACACAAGAAGGTAGATATGCGGAATACACAAAATGCAGGTCTAAATTAATCTACTAATCAATGCTTCCAATAGTATGATTCATATTGGATAGCTATCTTGCAGAACATACATTGATATAAACACACACACATAATTATAATATTATATCTAATATTATAATTCACTCCTCTAATTTGCATATGAATGTGCCTTTGACTGTCTGTGAAGGTGGCCTTTCACTGCCAGGAAAAAAAAGCTGTTGCACAGGTTAATTTGCATTTCAATGGCTTATCTTACAACAAGCAGAGTTTAACAGAATTGTGGAGGTAAAGAAGAAGAAAGAAAAGAAAAGAAAAATAAAGAAAAAAAAACTTTGTTATATATCTGTGTGTCGTTCTTACATCAAATATTCATCTTACTATTAACTTTTATTAAACCCCATCTGAATCTATTTGTAATTGTCTATGGCATGGGTTAAATAAATGCATTGGTAACTCATAAATGGTGATTTCTTTTTGACCAATGACAGCTGATTATTCCTGAGCAGACTTAAAATCAGCTATTTAGAAAAGAATTGACCTTCCCAAAATGGCCGCTGCTCCTCCCCCTTCCACATCCATGAGGGTTACACAAAATGGAGGACAGACCATGCGGCTTCCTTTGTCACAAAAAAAATCACCATGCAAGCCCCTGAAGTTATTTTAGGCCTGAGTTAAAAAAACAACAACACTATATCAAGGCTTTTGCAGCAACTTTTAAATATACTTTTAAACCTACTTAAACAGATAAGCAATCCAATCTGAATCAAACACAATATGACTCATTTGAACCTTGTTTTGCAACAATATGGTCAGATATGCAAAGTACAGGTGTGTGCGTGTGTTACATGTGTTGCGTGCGCAGTTGGCACCAAACAGAAATTAAAACAGATTTAAAAGACAATAGCTTAACGTTCTTACCTTTTGGTTCCGGATCCCACCAGCATCCCTACAAACCAAGCGGAGCAGACGCTTATCTGATCAGCACTACTGTATCCCCAACCACCTAACGGCTAACAGGGGATACTACCTTCCCGCCCTTTGCTGATGGAAAAAGTCTGCCTGGTTCCACTAGGTTGCGGATATGAGGAGGGCCGGATGAGTCCCCCAATTGACAATGTCAAATATTACCTTTAAACATTAAGCTATATTCTATTACAGACTAAGTACGCTATTGGCGCACTGAGTACCGTAAGGGTACGCACTCAGCGTAGCAGACGCTAGGCCGTGGGCGTGACGCATGAGCGACACGTGTGCTCACGGAATGATACACAGTAACCCTTAGTAACAACACACCGTAAGGGTATGCTTACACTCTAAACCTTGGTAAAGTACTACTATAATGATGTAATGCTTATTAACCTTGATAATATGAAAGCTGTTTGAGCGATTGAGATGCTAAGAAAACTCTTTACAGTAACTAGTGAAAACACAAGACCTGGTTTTGGATTTAAAAACCACTCCGACTCTAACACCTTCGTGGATGATTCTTTAGAGTAAAAAGGGGGAAACAGTACAGCTTATACACTACCAAACTAACATCAAAATCTAAACAGAATAACAAGGAATAATATAAACAATAGCGAACGATCGCAAACACAAGGAAACAGAATGAGTACACAATGAGAACAAATGGCAAACACAGAGGATAACATAATGGCTACAGCATGGCTACAACATGGCTACAACATGGCTACAGAGAAATATACATACGGGGGGATGATTCGCAAGCGCGTCCTGGATTCCAGCCCTCAGCATTCAAAGAGAAAGCCTTTTGGAGAGAGTCTTGTGTGTCAAAGCCTGTTGCAAGCTATATTTATTCACTAGCTCAAGACATAATACAATAGACACTGTGTGCTCTCTTTCCATTGGTTAGGGGGTGGGACATGTACTGCACCAGGGATCATTGGTTAGTTCAAGAAGTGGGCGATGGCTAGGACTTGTTAGTATTCTAAATTCCTCTCTGTCTGGTTATATTGTGGAAAGCTATTGTTTTGGATCTTCCAAACAAACTCTGTTCCTAGATATTGTTCACCCTTGTTTATGTCTCTTTCAGTTGAGACAATGGCAACTCAGCACTCATTATTCTGGAGAGAAATTTGGCCCTATTCATAAACAAAGGTGTAGGCCCTCTTCATAGAATCTCAAAGCTTAGTGAAAATAAGGCCATTGTATCTCAGTCTGTGGGAAATTTATGTGTGAATTCCATTCTCATCATCTCCCCATTTGTAATATATTTTAAAAACAATTTTATATCTATTTTCTACTTCTGCGCATAACTATGCGCAGGAATATGTGAATCTTTCCTAACTATCATAGGAATATTACCCTTAAAATACTCTACAGCTGGATACTAGACACCACCTTTCAACCTTTATCTGACCCTTCCTATCATGTAAAGAGGAATCTCTCTGTTCCAGGAACCATTTACACCAAACATACTTGCTGACATTGTTTAGGGGAATATTACCTATAAAACACACTATATGGGTTAAATATGTTGCGATCGAGTCGCCCGCTAGACGCTCACTAACTCTACCGTAAATGCGCATACCACGCGCCAAAGCGCACGGCCATAGAAGCTCCATTACGCAAAGTGCGAATATGCGTACGCACGGCAGAGCGTGTGCACGCGCAGCGGGCATGTGCATGGGGTTAGTACAAGGCATGTGAATCATGATATTTTTCGACTTTGACAATATTTAGATGTTTTTGAAGAATACTGCTGATGCATTTCCATTGTTTGCAAATAGCACATACAAATCTGACTTTTGTATCTTTGTATCTATGAAGCAGATTCTTTGCTGGTGACAGCTTTTTATTTGTAGCCCTTGTTGATGACCAAATTATGTTATCCTTTTTGTTTTGATTTCAATTCATCCTTTTGTATTACTGTACATTCAGATTATTCAGAGCAGATTATATTTGGTCTGCAAGACTTCTCTTGGAAAACCCTTCAGGGAGGTGGGAAATGTTATAGTGTGAAAAACCGAAGTTGATGCCTTTTTATGATACATATTGGTTATCAATTTGCTATCCCCTGCATGTTTAATAATGAGATCAAGAAAAGTGGTACTATAGATTTATGGGGTTTTGGTATGAAATACAGCCACTCGGGATGCCGTATGTCAGGATCCCGACATCAGCATACCGTGCATTGGAATGCCAGCAGAGGGGCGAGCACAACACAGCTCAGAGGCAAGCAACAGGTTCTATTCTCCCTCTATGCATGTGGTTCACACCCATAGAGGGGGAATCACCTACCTTGCAGGTATACCGGCATTGGTATGATGCCCCTGTTGGGATCTTGTTGTTGGTATTGAGACAGCCAGGATCCAGATGAGTGGTATGTTAACAGCATACCGATACATGGCTTATCTCAGATGTCATTCTCAAGTTGTTGTTATTAAGTAGGGTGACAAATTTCCTGAAAAGTTTTCCCATTGTTCTCATATGATTAAAATGGCCTGTATATGCTGAATCCAAGCTGTTATATGTTCAGTGTATATGTATGTCATTATATGTATAGAACAAAAGTTACTTCCACCAACTGAGGTACAGATTAGCCATATTGCTATACTGTACTTTGGGTTTGCAGGGAGAATTTCTCATCAACAACAAAACAACAGTATTTGGTGAGCATGAAGCTTAGCAGTCTGATTACCAAATCACTGACATAATTTTCTTTCCCCAGAATTTTACAGTTTTGATGCCAACATCATGATTGATGCTTATGTATAAGGACTCTATTTCACAGGTAAACAGTAGAGCACTAGGATTTAAACTATGTTTTGAACTTTGCCCAGGATATCAAGTGTGTCCATGGTAAATAATTAAAGTTCTGTGATAAATTTGTGTGTGTTAGTCAACAAAGGACATCTATGTATGACAAAATAGGTCTATTAGGTAGGTGTCTTATTTTTGTGTAACTTTGCCAAGTATACATGGTTTATACTTTAAGCTTTCAGTACCCATAGGTAATATTCTGTATTTGTGATGGTACCAAACAAATATGCAGTTCCTATAATTTTCTTACATTCATTGCAGAAATTGTCTGTTGAATTAAATATATTCATTTCTTGTAATACTTTTCATCATTGAGTTGCCTGTGAATGTATTTTACATATTCTACCTTCTTGAAAAATATTACAATCCCTCATTTTTCATAAAGTTTGATTAATATACTGTATCTCCTCATTCTTCAATATTTTTTGTTGCTAGTGATTTTGCTTAAGATTTAAGTTGTATGTTTGTACATGTGGATAGTTTATCCTGACGGTCCTTGTGAACAGATTTTTGAGTAGGGAAGGAATGTGGATGTTAATTATCTCTTCTTGGGTTTACTTTTCTACATGAGCTGTTCTACATCTCTCAACCCTTCTTTCTCTTCACTGCTGATGGAATGTCACTCAGCATGTGTGTTGCTGTAGTTAGAGGTTGATGTTCTGAGTTTGATTTTGTTAGCATACAAATTATTTAGTAGCAATTTTCAGGGGACTAGGATAAAGTCTATTTTGATCTTATATCTATCCATATTCTTGCTGGGAGAAGACGAGAAGTGTTTTGTTATGATACTGGTTTCAAATCATATTAATGTATTGGTGGGTCAATAATATGTAGCATATTGTTATCATTTAGCCACTGAATGATCTGAATTTTCTTTAGGATTCACTTCCAATTCTTTTCTTTTTCAAGCTTTGTAAACCCCCACCCCTTCCGCTTCCCTGTTGGATCAACATTTCCCCTTCCAAAGTATCAATTTCAGAGGTTGTGTAGATGGTAGCATCTATTGTTCCATTTAAATAAGTTGTTGTGAAGATAGTTATTTCAATGCCATGCAAAGTTTTGTTTTTTTCTCAAATAAGGTTTTTTAAACTTGTCCACATTAGATTTTAATTTTTTAAGTATGTTTTTGAATTGTTCTAAATTTTCAAATACCTACATTGTTTCCTCAAGGTTTGAAATATCTGCTATTTGAGGTTCCAGCACTTGGTTATCATGTTTAATAAGAATGTTAATGTATTCTTCAGAAGACAGTAGTAGTGCTCCTTACAATTCTTTATGTAGATGTTTATTTAGCTCAAGTGCTAAGAACATTATTGACTTATATGGCCCTATTCCACAAGATTTTTGAGTTCCAAAAAATCTTCGGACCAGCTATTTACTCTATTTGTTTCTAGAATAGAGATTTCACTAAAAATAATATCCATGTCTTTGTAATACTGATTTAGCCTGTTATTCATGTCTTACCTTAAGGGCAGCCATTTACAATTATGATTATTTAACAGATGTATGTTGTGTAATATTATGTAGTACTATAACTGGACCCCCAAACAATAGATATTAGTCTTAGGTTGCTTTATATAAGGAATAGTAAATGGTTGAGTAAGTTGTCCCTGCTGGGAAATAGAGAAGCTTGTACATGTCAGCTACTGTATATCACCCAAACCATTATACTACAATAAGCAGCCTGAATCATAGACAGAAGGTAGGAATAGATCTATGGCTTAAAGTACACCCCAGTTTTACAATTAATAATATTGTGGTTTTATATTCTGTGAGCAAAATTGCTGGCTTGCACAGCTGCTGTTTAGTAAGTGAAACATTTCCCTTTTAAACCCCCTTTTCTGCAACCAACAATATTTCCACAGTCAAAATTGCTTAAAACAAATTTCTTCAAATTTCTGGTGATTGTTTTGATTAACAAATTAACCCCTTAACCATGTCTGGATACCATCAAACATTAATTTACTGCCACATGATTGGCTGATCAAATATTTCTATTAAAGAGCAGATATGCAGCTTCACCTAATGAAAAATGCATTGTGCAGCTAGACTCCTAGGGGGAAATTTACTAAGCTCCCGATTTTGACCGAGATGCCGTTTTTTCATCAAAGTGTCATCTCGGTAATTTATTAAACACTAATCACGGCAGAGATGAGGGCATTCGTAATTTTTTGCAAGTCCAAGTAAAAAATTACGAATGAATACACCATCGGTCAAAACGCGGCTGTTTGAGTATGAATCTCGGTCATTTACTAAGAAGTGCAAAGCAAAAAAAAAACAAACACTGCCGTGAAAAATTACAACTCGTAAAAAAGTGCTAAAAAAAAACAGACCTTTTTTTTTTATTCGTGATTGGATAGGCATGCACGGATCCATGAGATCCGTGCATGTATATCAGTGGGAAGGGGTGGGAAAGTGCTTATTTTTTCAAAAAAATTGCGTGGGGTCCCCCCTCCTAAGCATAACCAGCCTCGGGCTCTTTGAGCCGATCCTGGTTGCCGAAATATGGGAAAAAAAATGACAGGGGTTCCCCCATATTTAAGCAACCAGCATCGGGCTCTGCGCCTGGTCCTGGTCCCAAAAATACGGGGGACAAAAAGAGTAGGGGTCCCCCGTATTTTTAAAACCAGCACCGGGCTCCACTAGCTGGACAGATAATGCCACAGCCGGGGGTCACTTTTATATAGTGCCCTGCGGCCGTGGCATCAAAAATCCAACTAGTCACTCCTGGCCGGGGTACCCTGGGGGAGTGGGGACCCCTTCAATCAAGGGGTCCCCCCCCCCCAGCCACCCAAGGGCCAGGGGTGAAGCCCGAGGCTGTCCCCCCCCATCCAATGGGCTGCGGATGGGGAGGCTGATAGCCTTTGTTGTAAAAGAAAAGATATTGTTTTTAGTAGCAGTACTACAAGGCCCAGCAAGCCTCCCCCGCATGCTGGTACTTGGAGAACCACAAGTACCAGCATGCGACGGAAAAACGGGCCCGCTGGTACCTGTAGTACTACTACTAAAAAAATACCCAAAAAAAGACAAGACACACACACCGTGAAAGTATAATTTTATTACATACATACACACATACATACATACTTACCTTAAGTTCCCACGCAGGTCGGTCCTCTTCTCCAGTAGAATCCAAGGGGTACCTGTTGAATAAATTATACTCACGAGATCCAGGGGTCCAGGCTCCTCGGGAAATCCAGGGGTAATCCACGTACTTGAAAAAAATAACAAAACGGTGTCCCGACCACGAACTGAAAGGGGACCCATGTTTGCACATGGGTCACCTTTCCACGAATGCCAGAAACCCACTTTGACTTCTGTCTAAGTGGGTTTCTTCAGCCAATCAGGGAGCGCCACGTTGTAGCACTCTCCTGATCAGCTGTGTGCTCCTGTCCTCACTGACAGGCAGCACACGGCAGTGTTACAATGTAGCGCCTATGCGCTACATTGTAACCAATGATGGGAACTTTCTGCCCTGCGGTTGACCTAAAGTGACGTCACCGCTGAGCAAGAAAGTTCCCAGCATTGGTTACAATGGAGCGCATAGGCGCTACATTGTAACACTGCCGTGTGCTGCCTGTCAGTTAGGACAGGAGCACACAGCCGATCAGGAGAGTGCTACAACGTGGCACTCCCTGATTGGCTGAAGAAACCCACTTAGACATCAGTCAGAGTGGGTTTCTGGCAGTCGGGAAAAGGGGATCCATGTGCAAACATGGGTCCCCTTTTAGTGCGTGGCTCGAGTGTCCGTTTTGTTATTTTTTTCAAGTACGTGGATTACACCTGGATTCCCCGAGGACCCTGGACCCCTGGATCTCGTGAGTATAATTTCTTCAACAGGTACCCCTTGGATTCTACTGGAGAAGAGGACCGACCTGCGTGGGAACATAAGGTAAGTATGTATGTATGTATGTGTGTATGTATGTAATAAAATTATACTTTCATGGTGTGTGTGTCTTGTGTTTTTTTTGGTATTTTTTTAGTAGTAGTACTACAGGTACCAGCGGGCCCGTTTTTCCGCCGCATGCTGGTACTTGTGGTTCTCCAAGTACCAGCATGCGGGGGAGGCTTGCTGGGACTTGTAGTACTGCTACTAAAAACAATATCTTTTCTTTTACAACAAAGGCTATCAGCCCCCCCATCCGCAGCCCATTGGATGGGGGGGGACAGCCTCGGGCTTCACCCCTGGCCCTTGGGTGGCTGGGGGGGGGGGACCCCTTGATTGAAGGGGTCCCCACTCCCCCAGGGTACCCCGGCCAGGGGTGACTAGTTGGATTTTTGATGCCACGGCCGCAGGGCACTATATAAAAGTGACCCCCGGCTGTGGCATTATCTGTCCAGCTAGTGGAGCCCGGTGCTGGTTTTAAAAATACGGGGGACCCCTACTCTTTTTGTCCCCCGTATTTTTGGAACCAGGACCAGGCGCAGAGCCCGATGCTGGTTGCTTAAATATGGGGGAACCCCTATCAATTTTTTTCCCATATTTCGGCAACCAGGATCGGCTCAAAGAGCCCGAGGCTGGTTATGCTTAGGAGGGGGGACCCCACGCAATTTTTTTTAAAAATTTTACAGTGTTTAATTAAAAAAAAAAAAAAAATAGAACCCCAGCACGGATCACACAGATCCGGCCGAGAATAATTGTAAAAAAGTCGGCAGTGTTTTGCTAATCATTGCCGTAAAAAACTCAAAAAAAACACGAATGACATCGACATCGGAAGAAAAGAAAAACCCGAATACGACAGCTTAGTAAATCCATCGTAACAAATTCAAAAAGTTGCAGTTTTACACTTTCGATGTCATTCGTGATTGAACTTTGACCTGAAACGGGAAAATACGAATCTTAGTAAATTTACCCCCTAAAGGGAAATACTGAGTGAAATTCATTGCGGCACTAATAAGGTGTTGCTTCTGGGTATATAGCTCTTGGTCTATGGCCTTCTGTGTGTATATTAATGTGCATTTGGATAAAATAGACCTTGAGATTTTAATGTATGTAGACACTAATTGTATGATTTTTATATGCTACTGTTTATAAACTTATGCGTGTAATATTTTTTATTGATTATACAAGCTGATTTCTCACTTAGTTTAATATTCATATTAATAGATAATGTTTTATTGTTGCCTACTTAATTTTATGCTGTTTGTGTTTAGTATATTTGCATTCTTAGTAATTCTGGCACTAATCCTTATTTGAATAGATGCAAAAGAGAGAAACAATCTGTATTATTTTTTTATTACTCTGCAATTTCCAAGTATTTCTATAGCTCTTGAGATGGATTTGTGTTTAACATTTATTGACATTAACAAAATATTCTAATTCAGAGGTTTGAGATATGTTGAGATATCTTATTACAATACAGAAACCTGACAGAGGTCTTGAATGCTAGCATCTTAACACTAGAGATGTGCACCGGAAATTTTTCGGGTTTTGTGTTTTGGTGTCGGATTCGGGTGTGTTTTGGATTCGGGTGTTTTTTACAAAAAACCCTCAAAAACAGCTTAAATCATAGAACTTGGGGGTCATTTTGATCCCATAGTATTATTAACCTCAATAACCATAATTTCCACTCGTTTCCAGTCTATTCTGAACACCTCACACCTCACAATATTATTTTTAGTCCTAAAATTGGCACCGAGGTCGCTGGATGGCTAAGATAAGCGACCCAAGTGGCCGACACAAACACCTGGCCTATCTAGGAGTGGCACTGCAGTGTCAGACAGGATGGCACTTAAAAAAAATAGTCCCCAAACAGCACATGATGCAAAGAAAAAAAGAGGTGCACCAAGGTCGCTGGATGGCTAAGCTAAGCGACACAAGTGGCCGACACAAACACCTGGCCCATCTAGGAGTGGCACTGCAGTGTCAGGCAGGATGGCACTTCAAAAAAATAGTCCCCAAAACAGCACATGATGCAAAGAAAAAAATGTAAAATGGGTGAAGTTCGGGGGGGTTCGGATCCCGAGGAATCGAACCCGCTCATCTCTACTTAACACTTGATTGTCCATGGTTTGTAACATCAGTTTGAAAAATACCTTGAACATCATTTTACACTTTTTAAATGAGTAACTCACTGAAGGAATACTGAAGACTTGCATGTAACTCAGTCATACTTAAACGTGCATTGCACATACACAGGGGTGTATCTACCTATTGGCCAGGATGGCACTCGCCAGGGGCGCCAGGCAAGGAGGGGGCGCCACCTGGCTGTGCCACCCCGCTGCCAAAGGATAGAAAAGCAGTACTGTCAGACTGTACCTGGTGAGAGTCTGTTACTGCTGGAGCGGCGCTGGTGTCCAGCAGCACCGCACTTGTAATCAGACTCAAAATAAACTACAGCTCCCCGCAGCCCTTGTTGCTGGGAGCTCCCTGCAGCAAAGGCTGCTGGGAACTGTAGTTTATTGTGAGTCTGATTACAAGTGCGGTGCTGCTGGGCACTAGTCAGATCACTAGTGCAGTGCGGTGCTGACGGACACCGGCGCCGCG